>NC_092818.1:15785463-16085463 GCF_023375885.2 Dermacentor andersoni
CTAATGAATTAGGTGAGATAATCCCAAGCCGTTATTGCGCGTCTACATTGAACATTGCTTTCACCCATTCATTTTGCCCCACTCACTCTGGCAGCTCTCCACCATTCATAGCACCTAGTTTCTTTCCAATGGAACCGATTTTACTCGACTCATCTGGTATCTGCTCTATTATTAACAAACTAAAAAGATCCTCTTCGTGCGGTATTGATAGCATTACGTCCAAATTCTTGCAAGGTACTACCGAATATAGTTCCATTATATTAAACTTGATTTTTACAATATCTCTGAACAATAGCTCCTTGCCCAGAGACTGGAAAAAAGGAAAGGTGATTCCACTTCACAAGTCAGGCGACACCCATAACCCGTACAACTACAGACCTATTTCCTTGACATCAGTACCATGTAAAATATTTGAACACATAATTTTCTCTCATCTTGTCAACTTTTTGGAATCAAACCAGTTTTTCCATAACAGTCAACATGGGTTCCGTAAGTCCTTCTCATGCGAAACGCAGTTATTAACATTTTGTAGCGATCTCCATACTTTCCTAGACGCTGGCTTTATAGTAGACTGTATATTTTTAGATTTTGCAAAAGCCTTCGACAGAGTTAACCACCACTTACTCCTACTAAAACTCGGCCAGCTAAATATTGATCCCCTGGTCTTCAACTGGATTCGAGAGTTTCTTTCTAACCGTACACAATATGTAAGCATTAATGATAATGATTCTCCTGAAGTTCCGGTCGGTTCAGGGGTACCTCAAGGCTCTGTTTTGGCACCCTTACTTTTCTTAATCTATATCAACGATCTTCCTAACCAAATTGCAAGTTCCATTTGTCTATTTGCTGACGACTGTGTTATATACCGCAAGATTGAAAGCACTAACGATACTTTAACACTCCAGGATGATCTCAGTAACACTGCAGCATGGTGCAAGCATTGGCTAATGCAACTAAACACTTCTAAATGCAAAACAATGAGAATTTCCCGTAACCAGTCAGCTTGCCCCGCCTACATACTTAATGATACTCCCCTTGACCCAGTACTTTTTTACAAATATCTCGGTGTGTATATTGCTAACAATCTTTCATGGAAAAGACACATCGAATACATCACGTCGAAAGCTAACCGCATGCTAGGCTATCTCAGACGTAACTTTTCTTTAGCTCCACCGAAACTAAAACGACAACTCTACGTCACTTATGTCAGGCCTAACCTCGAATACGCATGCTCGATATGGGACCCTGGCCATGCTACTCTAATAAATATCCTTGAAAGTGTACAAAATCGATCGGTCCGCTTCATTCTTAACAATTATCACCGTACTTCTAGCGTTACTAACATGAAACTTGCTCTTGGCATTCCCCTTCTCTCTTCCCGAAGAAAATTATCTCGTCTTTCGCTCTTTCATAAAATCTACTATCATAACAACGAGCTCAAGTCCCGGTACATTACACCAGCATCTTATGTCTCCGCACGTATCGATCATCGCTTCAAAGTTCATGTACCTGCGCAGCGCACAGTTACCTACTCACACTCGTTCTTGCCGAGAACATGTCATGAGTGGAACCACCTGCCTGCGTCACTAGTCGCTATCACTGATACAGACCGTTTTCGCAGAGCACTATCAAACGAATTGTAAGCCTACTTCAAAACTGCGTCAATATCACGTTGTCACCTATTGCTATCGTTTTCTTTCATTGCTATTATTCCATGTTTTCGTTTTTTATATTCTTGTTACTTGATTTCTGAGTGTTTATTTTTGCCTTGTTACTTTTGTGCTTATTTACTTGTTGTTGCTGTATATTATTTGCGGTATAACTGTTCTTCACTTCTCCTTGTATTTATTTTATATGTACTGATATTCTAATGCCCCTCCCCTCTATAATGCTTCTTGTAAGCCCTGAGGGTAATAATAAATAAATAAATAAATAAATAAATAAATAAATATCAAAATCACATGCAATTCTACACTGATGAGTCCAAAACAAAAGAACACGTGGGTGTAGGGGCCGTAACAGAAAACTGGGAAAGAAGCATTCGTCTAACAAAACATGCCTCTGTTTTCACTGCTGAAGTTTACGCTGTATGGGTTGTAGTTAAAAAGACTATCACTGGCAAGCACAAAAACACAGTCATATACACAGATTCTTTAAGTACACTGAAGGCTGTAAACCTAAAATCTGAGTGTGAGCCCCTATTAGGGGACATACTAAACATGGTCGCGCTTAACAAATATGGGAAATCAATCCGCTTCTGCTGGGTACCAAGTCATGTCGGGATACCGGGTAACGAAGCAGCCGATAGATGTGCATCGATAGCAGCGAACAAAGAGATAACAAACACAACACTTCCGTACAAAGATAGCATCCGCGCGATTAGAAAAGCCTTAACGGCGAAATGGCAACGCGAATGGGACCGTTGTGCTGACAACAAACTACACCTCACAAAACCCATAGTTGGCGAGTGGAAGTCATGCTATCATCAGGAGCGGTTCATCGAAGTAGTTTTATGCCGACTACGCATTGGGCACACACACCTCACACACAATTACTTACTTACGAAAGAAGACACACCAACATGCGAGAAATGTCAACAGCCACTAACAGTTATGCACATACTACTCACATGCACGCAGATTGAAACACACAGACGAAAACTTTTGCACAATTTATATCAACTACACATACCTTTACATCCTGCTCTAATTTTAGGTGATAATCTGCTAGTCCCATTATGTGACGTTCATAAATTTCTAGACGACACTGGATTTTTACATCAAATATAGATTATTATCAAAGCCTTTTCCTTCATTAACTGTATTTTAAAACACCCCGTGTCTGGCGCAACATAGCCTTAGCCGCTTTTGCGCCATTTAACCCCACTTAACTAACTCGTCTTGAGTGCACTAAACTTTTCCTTAAAGCCTAGCTTTTGCTGAAAACAGAATGCAGATTAGAGAGAGAGAGAGAGAGAAATTTATTTACAGAAAGGCAGAGAGGTCGGCCTGAGCTATAACTTGCTCTGGCCGGCTACTCTACACTGGGGAAAAGGGACGGGGAGGGAAAGGGCTGATGAATGATGATGGTATAAGGAAGAGAATGCAGATTAATCATATGGGTTGGTGTTTACAACAGCACGCGTTTCAAGCAAGTTTTGTTGTTTTCCTTATAATAATAACAATAATAATAATCCCGTTGATCGTACTTCGTTCTTTTTAATTTGGTGGAATTAAAATGAAACGTGGCATACTTCCAGTAGCGTAGCAGGCGACAGTGGGTGGGGGGGGGGGGGGATCAGTATAGGGAAAGGGGGCCTGCATGTGCATTAGCCCAGGGCCCCCATTTTTCTTAATCCGGCCCTGAAAGCGCAGTTGCCGCAGGATGAAGTAGCCAGTAAATGGGAAATATACCGGGATAAAAAGTATACGGTTCAAATACTGGTGCAAGCAAAGATAAAAAGTGAAAGTGAACGTCGGTTGTCAGAAATACATGAGAAAAAGAAGACCTCATCTAGAATATTTTGGAACCACATAAAATTATTAGGCAGGAATTGTTACAAACAGTACAACAACATATCCTAGACGAAGATGGAAACAGACTGGAAGGAGAAGCGGCAATAAATTACATCCAAAAAATAGCCGAATCTTTCCAAGCCAATGACGAGGTTGTATTTGAAGGAAAAAAGAACATGAAAGAGACCCAGGTGGAAAAGGAGCTGGTGCTGACAAACTTCAACTGGAAGAAAGCCGAAGAGAAAATTCCTAAGCCCACAGACACAGGGCTAGACGAGGTTCCCGTTAGGCTGATTAATGAACTAGGACTAAAAAGTAAGGAAGCTCTGGTGAAAGCAGTGGAAAAAACTTTAAAAGATAGACGAATAGCAGACAGTTGGTGACAAAGTAGAATGAATTTAATTTATAAAGATAAGGGGGAAAAATATAGAATTCACTCGTATAGACGGTTTATCATTACATCGGTAATATACAATCTAGCAATGCAGGCAATCAAATTAAAGCTGCAAGCATGGGCAGCAAATAATGGCATTTTGGGAGAACTTCAGAATGGCTTCTGAATATGTAGGCGTTTAACTTATTTGTTCTTACTAAGTGTATTGAAATATCAAAAGTAGAAAACAGACCGTTACATGTTGTCTTTTTAGACATTACAGGAGCATATGACAACGTAGACCGCAACATTTTGTGGAATATTCTGGAAGGGGAAGGTTTAGGTGACGATTGACTACAGCTTTTGAGAGAGATTTACCTAGAAAATACCGTTTGCGTTGAATGGGAAGGGATGAGGAGTGAGGAGAAAGTTGATATCAACAAATTAAGGGATTGAGGTAGGGGTGCCCTTTATCTCCACTGCTGTTTATGATGTACGTGGTGAGGATGGAGAGGTCGCTAGAAGGAAGAGATATCGGGTTTAATCTCTCATACAAACAGGCGGGTACAGTAGTAGAACAGCAGCTTCCAGGCTTATTTTATGCGGACGACATTGTGTTGCTAGCTAACAAGCAAAGTGATTTGCAACGTCTGGCTAATATCTGTGGACAGGAAGGCGAGAATGTAGGTTTGAAATTTAGCGTTAGAAGATCAGGTGTTATCGTATTCAATGAAAACAGTGAACAGACAGTGGCGATACAGGGCCAGGAAATACCTTGGGTAGCAGAATATAAATACCTTGGTATGTGGATAAACGAAGGCAATAGATATATGGAAACACAGGAAAAAACAATAACAGTGAAGGGGAAGAGAAATGCAGCCATTATGAAGCACGGAGCATTATGGGGATACAATAGGTACGAGGTCCTCCGAGGTGTGTGGATTAAGGTGTAATGGTTCCAGGACTTACTTTTGGAAATGCGGTTGTTTGCTTTAAATAAGGGGTACAATCGGGACTCAATGGGAACCAAAGGTCAGTGGGTCGTCTCGCATTGGGCGCTCACGGGAAGACTACAAATGAAGCTGTGCAGGGTGATATGGGCTGGACTATATTTTTGAAGTGAGGGAAGCTGGCCGCAAAATTGATTATGAAGAACGGCTGAGGAATCTGGAAGAAAGTAAATGGGCTGGGAGAGTGTTCAGGTATCTGCACAGGAAAAAACATTGATTCACAGTGGAGGAAAAGAACTAGGAAGCTTACCAGCAAGTATGCAGCCTGTAGGGTGGGCAACACAGCAACAAAGAACGTCAAGCGGAAGGTCAGAGAGGCTGAAATAATCTCATGGGTGGCGGCAATGGAAAAGAAACCCGATGTGAGTAACTACTCAGGAGGAAAAAATGAAATCAGGAAAGAAACAATTTATGATAACTCAAAAGGAAGCTCATTACTTTTCGAAGCGAGATCGGGATACCTTAGAAAACGCACCTATAAATCGAGATATAAGAAGGAAGAAGCATGTGCTTGCTGCGGTAAAGCTAGGGAAACTATGGAGCATGTTTTATTAGAATGTGAAGACGTCTACCCAGTGGTAGATTTAGGCACCACTGGCCTCCTTGAAACCCTTGAGTTCAGCGAGAGCAGTGGAAAAGTAAGCATGTCCGCAGTAAGGATTAGTAAGAGGCGATTGGAGGATTGGTGGAAGAAAAGTAGGGAAACGACAAAATACGGAGACGTACAATAGTAAAGTTCGCAATAGGGGATCAGAAAATTTGGTTGTGGGTGTTCATAGTGGTTTGTGTTATTGTTTAACCTAGGTAGGACATTAAAGGGAGACTAAAGAGAAAATTTATTTCTTCTGGATCAGTAAATTGGCTCTCTATTACACGAAGAACACCACTCTTACCACGATAAGACCCTTGGTAAGCCAGAAAAAGCGTAAGAACGAAAGACGGGTGGCGACGCCCCTTGTAGTTTCCGCACCTGGTCGCTGTGACGTTATGGATTTTGATGGCATCTTGTAGAGCCTACTTAATTATATAGCGGTACATATTGACTACATTGTGTTCTAAAGGAACCAAATATTAAACATGGCAAGTTTCGGAAAGCTTTACTCAGCTAACGCGGCCCAAATGCGAAAACATACTTTGGAATCCCTGACGTCACACTAACGTACCGGCGTCTGGGTTTAGGCGCAAAATTCAAATACTGATACTTCGACCTTCATTTTCTCGTCTAATAATCAAACTATTATTTTCAAATGGCTGCCTGCAGGGTTCTGAAGCAATGCTTTATTAGTCGGAATTGATTTGTTGTTTCGCTTTAGTGTCCCTTTAAGCAGTATAATAGCAAGAGCTTGGTTGCACAACCCACCGCCCCGTTCCAAAGGGGACGCTCATAACATCTATCCACCCAACCGTTCATAGCCAGACTGAACCGGTTCCAAAGCGAACCGTAAAACCGTACTGAAATGACTTATTTGCGCCATATTGCGCTTTCAGAGGCAGTTCCTTAAAAAAAAAATGCGTTCAGTATATAAAGACACATGAAACACGTCTTACCGCAAAGGTGTCTGAATTTGTTATCATGGGTAAGGCTTCACGAAAAAAAAACGAGTAAAATAGGGCATTAAAAAATCGAAAGGACAAAGTGCAGTTTGTCCTTTGTCGCGATTGACGAGAGTGCACTGCCCGCATCGAGCTGTCCAGCGTTATTACACGCTGTTCACAGATAATTATCGCTACGAAAAGCAAAGATTGAAAACCGGGATGCTGTTAGTATAAACTAAAGCCACATACTCTCTTACATGTTATAGCATAGTTTTCTCCAGTACCAAACAGCTCCCGTTCGACTCACAGGCCGCGCGGAGTGCGCATCACCGCCATGCGACGAATGTCACAAGGCACTGAGGCGAAGTAATTATGTACTTCCAAGACACTTTCCCAACATCACGTGCTTGACTGTCTGCAACCTGGTGAGCAGGGACGGGCTGGGCAAAAATCGTGAATCAGCCGCTTAGATCGTTGACTCGACAGAGCGCAAAACATCGAGTATTTTTGGAACGACGATAGGCGAGCGCTGCAGCGGTCGGTTCATCGCACCGGGTTGCCCCACTCGTGACCTCCGAGATGAGACGACGAGGTGACGGAGGCCATGCATGCACTATAAGGAATACAAGCATACACGTCGGCTACAAGCGAAACCGAAACGATTACAACTTTTTCTTTAGCCGATTAATTTTAAATACTCCTTGTTGCTTCGAAAATTGTACTGATAGAAAAAATAGGATGTTTAATGTCACCACTGCAGTAACAAACCTTAGAAGAAAGGACAATTTGGAAGGCGAAGAAGGAGCTGGCAACCACTTCCGAGAACGCACTTATTTTAGTTTAGTTTTTCTCAACACTCGTGCGTGCCGTAGCTGATCTTGAACGCGGTGAAAGTTGTGCGTGTGGTGCGTTCTTCTTCAGTTGTTTTCGCAAAACCGTGAGACACCGTAGAAAACTTCCAGTGCGCCTCTGATCAGGGCACGTCAACAGCACTCACTCAGTTCCGCGAGCACTTCCGAGCCATCCGAGAGAACGCTGCAAGTTCGCGCCATCGGTGATGTAAGCAGGTGAGACAAGCACGACTATGTATATTTCAGTCAGTGTAGTACGTCAGGTGGTGACAACGTGAACTGGCGTACACCGTGCGTGATCGCGCCTATCATTGAAGGGCTGGTTTATTGTGTTCGGAAGCGCGGTCGTCGCTTCATAATACGCATTATGGGCAGCCTTTTTTGTTTAGTTGTTTCTGACGTGACCTGTTGCGGGGGTCTTGGATCTTCAGTGATCCCTTTCTCTACGGTGGTGTCAGTCGAGGGGGGAAGGGGGTTTCTTTCGCAACTTCGTTTCGTACGTTCTGTCAAAACCAGACCCGGGAAGCGGACGTTAGGTTTCACGTCTCTGAGACACTAATAATATCGTCTATTTCAGGCGCTGCGGCCTCTCTTCGCCCACACTTGGGAGCTGGGGTTGTCACCACAGGCGTGACAGCCGAAGGCGTGCGTGCGACGCTGTGCTCATTGTGCCGGTAAGTGTTTTCCGCTTTTGTGTGACTCACGCTGAACGGACGTTCAACGGCACTCTCTCTTTTCTTGCGGTCCATGTGAGCGTCACGCTGAAATACAAGCTTCGGAGAGAGAACGGAAAGCGCGGCTGGATGTTTGTCCGGTTGGCGAGCGAGCGCAGTGATAAGATCGTGCAGGGTTCGTTCACAGCTGCACGGCAACAGGTTTGGTTGTTTGGATGCTATGCGTCGAGCTTGAAATACTGGCCGTTCGCTGAACGACAAGCTTATGATCAGTCTTTGAGCCGACCTAGCTCCGGAGCGAACGGGTGCCAGTTCTGAAGAAGCCTCGGGTTGCCGGGCGGAGTCTCCGCTATCCCTTCGCGGCATGCCACGCAATAAAGCACACGCGTCTTGTGGTTGCTTTCTGTTTTACTTTTTAATGCGTACTCTTACACGTAAAGCTGTTATGAGTGATCGACGTTTGTCTCTTTAGAATGTACTGACGTTGGCGTCCGGTCCCCATCTTTGCATCGCTGCTCACGACACTTGCCTGTTGTCAATACGGGCCCAAATAGCTGGTACGTGATGTCATCACAGCAGCTTGTCCGTACACTGTGTAGCACTTTTTACACAGTTGCAGATAAGGATAAGTGACAGTGGCAGGTGCTCGGGCATAAGTGGAAGGCACACATATGCGTTGCTGTTGTGTAAGGTCCGAAATGAAACTCCATATTTATCTGCTCCATGGCAAAATTACCAGACTTATTTGAAACCTAATTATTTGGTAGTGATTAATTATGTATATGAAGGTTTGCTGAACATGGTTGAAAGGAGGATTTTGTGTCCCTGCTATTTGAAAGGAAAGCCTTACAGAGCAACAGTGCCTTCTTCTCAAGGAGCAGGCAAGCTTAACTTGCTCCTCTATCTGTTTTTGCTACAGGAGTTTCACTTTCGTAGTTAGCTTTTGCTCTTGTCAGCTGTCATCTAACTGTAGCATGCACACTGTTTCTTGAAATGATGCCGGTTGTGGCACAGACAGCATCTTTTGTATGGTATATCACTTTATTACTAAGTCACTCTAAGCATATGCTAAGTATGCTTGTTCTACCTGTTGTCTTGCCCCATCATAACTATGCTACACTTTTTGACATTGACATGATTCCGACTGTACCCAGTGCAATTCAGTAGAATAGCCACACAGCTCTTGTGTAGTCCTTTTCTCTGCCATGCTATCTGTGTGTGTGTTCTTGCACTGCTTTCACTATTCCAACCATTTTGGTTTTAATTACGTTTCATTTGACAGCCTTAAGTCATGCATTTTTTGGGGCATTAGGAATAATAAATTTATATTTTTCAGGTCCCTTTGAGTTCCTCTTAGTGGAAGTATACTATGTACATTGTTCTGAAAAATTCTGACAGAACACATGAAGACACTCAACATAATATGTTCCGATATGGTTAGTTGTAAGCATTCAGCTACACATGCCAACTTGAACCTGAAAGTACGTACATAATATTGCTGCTCTGTGGTGGCTATATGACCACAGCATAGAATGGGATGAATTATATTATTTTCTCACGTGATTTGAACCTACATCCAGATCCTGAACTGCACAAAAGTTGGACTGTGGGCTCAGCACTTTCTGCAGGGCAACATTTAGAAGTGGCAAGAGTAAGGGAACAGCATTTGGGAAATGCAACCAGAAAATTTCAGCAATTATGACTTTGTGAAGAGGTTCTGTTGGAATAATGCAGTGTGATGCCAGTATTGTGAGAGCTTAATTATGTATGGTACCTAATCATGCATTTGCATGGACACCTAATGTTGAGTAATTTGAAGTATTGAGGATGGATGTCTGTACTTATTATGTAGGATAATATTAAAAATCCACATGTTTGGCATTGTGCTTGTTGGCCTGGGTAAAGGCAGGTTTTCTTGGAAGCTGAACTGACAGTATGCAATTCCAACTTACCCAAGAAGCGGCACTCTTATTTGGGATGCCTTTGAAGGGACTAAAGAACCAGCAGTTTGTTTGGAGCCCTTCAGGTGAAAAGCTGTTTCAGACAGTCTGAAAGTGCCTGAAGGCTTTTCATGACAGCAGCACAGTCAGCATACAGAAAGTAAAAGGGTGCAGGTTTTCGTAGTATAGGGCACAGCCCATAAAAGAATGCAAATGTATTTGGAGTTTCATTGCAAAAGGAAAGCTAATTACATTTAGCTTTACGAAGATAAAAATAATTATCCATGTTATAAATTCAGACCACTGTTAAAGAAACAACACACATAGCAAGTATATTAAAGACAATATGCTCTAACTAGGATTAATAAGAATGCCTTCACGTATGCTCACATACTTGCACGAAAAACAAAAGAAAACATAATGCATGATAGTTTTTGTTAAGAAAATGCTGTTGCATCTCTTTTCTGTTTAAGGTGGCAGTATTAATGTTTTCATATTGATTTAAGAGTGAAATTGCAATATATGATAATAATTGCTGATTTGTGAGTCTTTCAGTGTACCGTATTGTCACAAGCCTCAATATCCATGATAAACATGTTGCACCTGTGTGAACTGCACGAAACAATATGTTATTCACAAAGTTTGATTGCTTACAAAGTAGGCAGAACTCTGTTACTAGATTGCTATTGTACTCTGTAAAATTAGACTTCATTGTGTGCAGCTTCATGACTGAACATAGCCAGAGGGCTGACACTAATACATGTAGAATGCTAGCTGCAACAAATAATACTTACTTTCTGTGATTATGAGCATAACTGTTGTACTTTTTAGTGATGCTAGCCATAGTGTGATATATGTTAAAATGTCACACATAATCTGGTTTGTTGAACAAAGCAAATATAGAAAACTAGTCAGAAAATTCTATAACATTTATTAGCTAATATTGAGGAGAGTAAAAAAAAAAACTCACTGCCCTTTCACTTTGTGAAGCAGAATGACCAGCGAAGCTGTATGTGGGCCCTTTAATGGCGAACTGCACCTCCGCCGCGGGTCTGCCCGGCATTGTACTATCTTCGGAACCCGCCCACATATGGGGAGTGCGTAACGCCTACTTCACCTCCGCCGTGGGTCGGCATGGTATTGCGCTATCTTTGGGTTCGGCCCACGTATGGGGAGTGCTGAACGCCTGCTTCACCTCCGCCGCGGGTGGGGCCGGCATCGTACTATCTTCGGTATCGGCCCACGTATGGGGAGTGCTTACCGCCTGCTTCACCTCCGCCGCGGGTCGGGCCGGCATTGCACCATCTTCGGTATCGGCCCACGTATGGGGAGTGCTTACCGCCTGCTTCACCTCCGCCGCGGGTCGGGCCGGCATTGCACTAACTTCGGTATCGGCCCACGTATGGGGAGTGCTTACCACCTGCTTCACCTCCGCCGCGGTGCGGGCCGGCATTGCACTACCTTCGGTATCGGCCCACGTATGGGGAGTGCTTAACACCTGCTTCACCTCCGCGGCGGGTCGGCCCGGCATTGCATTATCTCGGTGTTCGGCCCACGTATGGGGAGTGCTTAACACCTGCGTCACCTCCGCCGTGGGTCGGCCCGGTATTGCACTATCTTCGGTATCGACCCACGTATGGGGAGTGCTTAACGCCTGCTTCACCTCCGCGGCGGGTCGGCCTGGCATTGCACTATCTTCGGGATCGGCCAACGCATGGGCAGTGCTTAACGCCTGCTTCACCTCCGCCGTGGGTTGGCCTGGTATTGCACTATCTTCGGTATCGGCCCACGTATGGGGAGTGCTTAACGCCTGCTTCACCTCCGTCGTGGGTCGGCCCGGTATTGCATTATCTTTGGTATCGGCCCACGTATGGGGAGTGCTGAACGCCTGCTTCACCTCCGCCACGGGTCAGCCCGGCATTGCACTATCTCGGGGATCGGCCCACGTATGGGGAGTTTTTTGCTTGCAACGACATGAAAATTTCCTTGGACGGTAGAGGTATACAGCTTCGCTGTAAAAAGGAAAAGCTGTGCAGAGACTGAGAAGTAACCAAAACATATCATGAGACCATTGTGAAAAGGTTACTGTGATCCAAGATATTTGTAGAATCTAACATAATATTAGTGGCCAGAGAAAAATTTTAATTTTAAATTGACAGTCTCGTGCAAAATTTTCATCAAATGACACCCTACTATGTTGGTGTTCTCTTATGAGATCAGAAATTGTTTCATATAATAGCTATTATAAAATGAATTTTGGGTTCTTCCTGCAAAGGGCGATGATCGTGTTTGTTGGTGTTGCAGCTTTTTTTGGTGTGTAGTATGATAAAGGAAAGGTATGTTGAAAAGGGGCACATTCAAAGAATAAAGATGCCGCTATTGTTGAAGCATCTCCAATACATTGCTGAAATTATTCTATACTTTGCAAAGTCATGAGCCATACCTGCCAAGTTTTACAATTCTGTCATGAAGTGCCAGGTTCTTAGAGCTCAGTTACTACTGTAGTATTGACGCTAATAAATTTACGGTTTGTTGTAGTCAAGCAAAACATAGTCCTCAACCTATTTCTCAGCCAGATTTCATGGACCTGTTGGATTGATTGGACCTACATTTGCTAGCGCCATCCCCTTATTGATTTAACGGAAACCAAATTATCGGCTGCTGTTACAATGCTTCATAAATAGAAATCATGAGCAGTGGTGCAGGTCACTCTTGCTCCGACTATAGTGCAGAATTTCTGCTCGCAGCATCTCTACAGAACATACTTCTTTAATTTCTTAAAAGAACAGTTGACATCTTAAGTAATGAAACACCTTATAGTATTTCTCACCAAATAGTATTTTCTGGCTTTGACTGCAGTATTTTCCGCTGCTGAAGTTAGCAGGTCTGTGTGAGCATATGGAAGGTCTAGGTGCCCTCGGTGGCATGGCCTTTCTTTCTTAATCCGTTTGCATAGTTTTAAACATTCGTTTTGCCCTTGAATGCTATGCACATCTTGTTCACATGCCACAGTTTTATTGTTTTCTCTTTTTTTTGACAGAATGCTGCTGTCTGGCAGCTGCACCCACCCATGAGAGGGCTATCGAGATGGAGCTCCTGAGCCTGCTTCGCTCCCAGTGGGAGACATTAGAGTCTTTCAGAGACCGGCTAGAAGGCGTCGTTCAGCGCTGTGAAGGCATGCTGCTCCTACTTAACCAGGTGGGGCTTCTGTGCTCTCACTCTCACCCCAGGTTGACTTTTTCAGTACGCTTATGTGTCATTATGCAAAAAAAAAAATAAAAAAAAATAGAAGGGTGAGGCATGCAGACAGGGCACAAGAGAAGTGGACAACACGAACGCCACTTCTCTTCTCTTGCGTCCTGTCTGCATGCCTAATCTTCTTTTTTTTTCATAACGAATCCTTACCAACTAGGTCAGCTTTCTGTCATTCTAAGCTTATGTGTCACCTGCCCTTTTAGTTAGGGGCGTGTGAATATTCGAACTTTCAAATATTTTTCTAATAGTGTTTGCTATTCAATTTGATTCGCACCGGACTTTTACTATTAGAAGTAGTCGAAGTTCCGGAAAATAAATACAACAATGTCATTCGCTAAAGATGAAATTGCAGTGCTTCTAAATGATGCATGCAAACCCAATTCTTCTCGTGAACTTTGACCTTTCGGAAAGGTTAACGGCCATCACCACACCTTGACGCTGTTTTAGACAGGATAGCTTGATCAGTGCCCACAGACTTTCTTAGAAAGCATGCAGCGTAAAAGTGCGAAGCGCAGCATCTGCTTATACCATATTTAATCGAATGCAACGTGCACCCAATTTCCGAGAGCTAGAAATAAAATGCACCCGGATGTAATGTTACAAAGTTTTTTTTTAAACTATGGTATGTCTCTAGGTTGATAATCAGAAAAAAAAAGAAAAGACAAGTGCAAAACACGCACATAGAATGTGAAATTTATTCTGCTGATAGTTCCTTTCCTTTATGATCCAGTTTTGCTGGGCACTTCTGGATATGCCCCGATGGGGTGCCTACTCAAGTTGTGGGCCCCTTGACAAACTTGGTCTACACAGAGCTGCTTCAGAAGGTCTGCAAGCTTGTCATCAAGGTTCGGATATTTTCCAGTTTTCAGCCCATAGAAACTTTTCCTGGTCGACATGCAGCTGAAGATCTCCTCCCTTTGTTTGCACCACTCGCGGCTACAGGTTTCGGGCACGCAAAAAAGCAATGACGTAGATATCTTCAGTGTGCAAAATAACCTTCCTTTGATATGAGCTTTCATCATTCTAAAAATGGCGAAATATCAAGTTACCCAGTCTCACTGTGCAGCACAGTTTCGTTTTCACGTGACGGAACAGCACACTGCCGCCAGCTCTACGGGGTACTGTGCAGAAGCATTTGTTTGTCATGTGATGTACATGCTTTTACCACATTGGCTATAGGTGCTCTGTGCTTTCGTCTTCATGCCTTTGGCTGTATGCACAACTCTGCAGAGTCCCGCACTTTCGAAACTATCAGCATTGTGCCTACGTACTTTCGTTTTCATGCCATTGACTGTGTGCGCCAGCTTTACGAGCATATCCGTGCGCATCATTACACGACATATAGTTGTTTTCAAGCCGTTGGCTGTGCGCGTTACCTCCACGAAGTTGCGGACGCCTTTGTGCACTTTATCATGTCACCTACCATTATTTTATCACCTGCGTGCTATATCTGCAGAGTCCTGTGTGAGCGTGCGACTTGCGTATGCTTTCGTTATTGCACCTTCGGTTTCTTACACTAGCTGCAATTTTGCGATGGAAGCTACTGAACAGCCCCAACAGAGTTTGCACCTGGCCACAAGAAGCGCAATTTGGAACTTTTTTGAAAAAAAGATCCCAATCTGAAGCACTCTGGTGCTCCTTCAGAAACACGCTGAAGACTCCAATGGTAACCACCACCACTCTCTTGAACCATTTGAAGCGGCACAAAACTCTGTATGTTAAATTTCAAGCTTCAAAGGTGGATGCCAGTCAACCAAGTGTTGCCGATGTGTTGAAAAGAAAAACGGCATTGCCTGATTCGAAACAGAAGGCTTAAATTCTGAGGATTGCTAGAATGATAGCACTCAACTTGCAGCCGTACACGATCGTTGAGGATTCTGGTTTTGTGGACCGTTTGAGTGAGGCTATCCCTGGTTATCGGCTACCATCAAGAATGACACTGTCTCGTATGCTGGTGCCAAAGTCATACGATGACACTAGAGAGCTACACAAAGCATACAGTGATGGCATGGCATCACTTGCATTCACCTCTGACATTGGGACATCACGAGCAAATGAAAGTTACATCAGCCTGACATGCCACTTCCTGGACATTCAGTTCAAGCTGACCCAGTACAGCCTGAGCACCGGACACTTTCCGGGAAAGCACACAGCAAGTAGAATAACTTCAGTCCTTGAAGAGCTTGTTGCTGGATGGGAAATCCCAGAGAACATATTTCCTATTTATGTCGTGACGGATAATGCACACGACATCAAGGCAGCCACTAATGCTCTTCCTTGGTTTGAGAGAGCTTGTTTTGCACACACCTTGCAACTGGCTATCAAGCCAAGGGAATCACTGCAGGCTTTTTTGCGCTTTGTAAGAAAGCAAGAGGCATTGTTGGACGTTACAAGCACAGCCCGACAGCACATGAAAGGCTGAACTGTTGCCAAAGAAAACCTAAACAAGCTGCCTCTTCGAGTTGTGGAAGATGTCGAAATGAGGTGGAATAGTGAAATTACAATGTTTTCCAGGCTTGTAGAGCTGAGAGAGGTGATAACCATCGACCTTCCTTCTGAAGATGGGTACATTGAAAGCTTTTCAGTAACAGAATGGAGGCAAATTAATGAATATGTTGCTGCTTTGAAGCCGCTTGAACAAGCGGCAACTACAGTTGGAGCTGATAGCTATCCAGCACTTTCAGTTGTCATACCGATCCTGTACTGCTTGCTCACACACCTGAGCAATACTATGACTCAATGCTTTGCAACATATTTATTTTCTGCTAATCTGACCAAGTGCCTGAAAACAAGATTTCCTAACTACAAACTTGATCAAGCAGCAAGCTTGGCAATGTTCTTGCACCCTTGTTTCAAGCTTGTGGTATATCAAGATGATAGAACAATGGGCAACTGGCCCCGGAACTTAGTAGTTGAAGGTGTGCAAAAGAATTCTAATGCACAAAAGAGCACACAGGTGTCCCACACATTTACGGTCCAGGAACATGTACAATCCACCTCAGCCTTGTGGAATAATTTTGACACCCTTCTAAGTCAGCAACACAGCGTTCACAAGCAGACGCATAAAGGCACTTGCATGATGCGACTCTGCGCCAAAGGGAAGACCCATGTCGCTGGTGGCAGGAGCAAGAGCTTAACCTCTGCTGGCTCATCTTACAAGGCCATACCTGGCCATACCAGCAACAAGCGTGTCTAGCAAGCGCCTGTTCTCAGTGTCTGGTCGAGTTGTCTACTTCTGGGAAATGTTGAGCAGCTTGCTTTTCTTCCTGACAACATTCTGTGATTCCACTTGTAGCCATCCATTCTGTTGAACAGCTATATTGGACTGTTCTTTTTTCTAGGAACAACTATATGGGAGTACACTAGATGTGTAATAAGCTTTTTTGGCCTTGTTTTGGAGTATATTGTTTTGGCAATTTAACTTAGAAGTATTAGAAAAATATTCGATTCAGTTTGCACTCACACTTTAATATTCGAATTCGTTTCGCACACAAAATTTTGCTATTCGCGCAGCACTACTTGTAACTCCATATTTCGTGCTTAACTTTGCACTGCTTTGTAATCTTGAATTGTGGTCTTGTTCCGCAACGTAAGTCATGTGTTACAGTACTGTGTGCCTGATGCACCCACTTGTTGTGTTCCCTCTTGTGCTAGAAGATAGAGGCTCACAGGAAGTGACCAACAGCGGCTGAACAAGGGATATCGCAGGCTGTAGCCATTGTTTCGACAAGGGCACTTGTCTTCATTTGAGCAACAATTTATGAAGACAAGTCAGGTTGTCTGATCATTGCTACAGTGACATTCCTTGTTCAAGAACTGCAGTTGATGGGTTCTGATCTCTACCCTTCTCTGCACACAATTTTTTTGTTGTCTTAGACCACATTGTGCATCAGAATGCCTGTCAGAAGTGCCCAGTTATGCTGTTCCTTCTGCTGCAACAGAATTTGTTAATTTTGCAGCATGTTTCTGAACATATTAAACTTGGGGGTGTTCGAATAGCTAAATTTCCAAATCAAATGCAAATATTTGCAAAAGATGATGTGATTCGATTAACAACTGAAAGTCAGGTTAACTGAGAAGCTCATACAGCAGAAACAATTGTATCTGATTATATCCAATGCATTGACACTGATAGTAATAATGTAAAGGTCACCCACCACAAGCACTTAGTAGGGTGTTGTATTTGTTGAAGGAGCTAAGTATAATACTTGCTTCCTGTTTGCAAGAAGGATATTGATCTTAAAACAACAGTACTGGCATTGAATAAGCAACATTAACCATTTCATTTCATTCCATCAGTGGCTCTTATATACACTATGGATTGTCTGGTAGGTCACATAAGGCTTACCGCAGTTGCAGCAGTACAACAATCAATGCTATGTGCTACTCAATATGATGGGCGCGACTGTATTGTCATTAATAAAGGGAAAATCAGACATCCACCCGTTTGTAGAAAAAGCTACAAAGGAAACCCATACGGGTTCCTTGAAAGAAAAGCCTCGCAGTTGAAAAATTCATCCTGGTCCGGGGCTCGAACCCGGGACCACCACATTTTCGGGGCAACTACTCTACCATCTGAGCTAACCAGGTGGCTGGTAGATGGCAGGCCGAAGTCGAATCCGTTAACTATTACGTCAAACTGTATTGTCACATGTGCAGTTGATTCCAGAGCGTAGGCAGTGCAAGCTGGAATCATTGTTCTGCAAAGCTGTATTCTTGATATAGATGTTCAAGTTTAACAGTTAATTTCAATCCCGATTGAAGGTGCAAACTATTGCCCATACATTTCTATGGGTCAGGTCTTTACTTCACTACCTCGCCATAATTCAAACACGACTGGTCAGCTTACGTGTGTCCACAATGATGTGACCTCAGTGTCCACGGATTCTGTCTTGGCAGTGCTGGGAAACAGTGAATGCGTCAAATACATGCTACCTGCAGCTGAAGGCACCACTTTCTGGCTTGTCTTCCGTAAATTTTTAGGCAAGAATGGGGCTAACCATGAAGCCTTATTTATCTGATTTTGATGTGTGCCTTTTTTCCAAAAAATGTGTCTGAGAACCGCCAGCAGGTTTTATTCGTACACTAAATCACATCTGTAGTATTAGCAACGACCTACCATCAAATCCATCATCTTCGTCAGTATCATCACAAGATGACGACAGAACACATTCACATCTGTAGTATTAGCAACGACCTACCATCAAATCCATCATCTTCGTCAGTATCATCACAAGATGACGACAGAACACATTTTCGCGTTGGTTGGAGACGTCAACATGCCACTTTTATTGTGGAAGCACATTCATAAGAGTTATTTTGCATGCTAAGCTTACGGCAACCGAGAAGAAGAGCAATGAACGTGTATTGTGAGAAACAGCTAGAAAGTGTTCTTTCTTCGCCCTAGGTGGGCGGCTCTCTTAGTCCAGAAAGCCATTGGCTAATGCTGCAGCCCGGACCTAGTCCACCAGACTTCGCTGATCTTCCAGGCTCTGTGCCTTTAACATTGCCTCCCACATTTCTTCGATCGCTTGTAGCGGTTCTGAGGCATCATCTTGACTGTTTTTCTCGCGGTGCGAGCGCACCACCATCATGTGTTGGAGGGTGTCTGGTACATCTCAATATTGGCATAGGTGTGAGAATTTTATATGGGGTGCATCCGGTGCATGATAATTCCATGGACATGCGTATTCATTTGTGGTCTCCGGAGGGCGGTAGCTTCTTCCTTGCTTAATTTTGGATGCGGTAGAGGATATTGTCTTCTTTCCAGTCGGTAATGTTGCAATATTACGGCGTAGTTGATGGGAATGTCCTCCACCCTCGTTGCTTTCCGGAGACCGTGCGGCAGGAAATCCCGGCTGCTATGCTCTCGGGCGACAGCATGTGCTGCTTCATTTCCTGCCAGGTGTTCGTGGCCTGGGGTCCATGCGACGTAGGTTTGGGTAGTTCTTGGCATCTTGTTATTTCTTTTAGAATCTTCATGCATCACATATTTGGTGTGCTGGTGACTTGCATCCATCACAGGATGAACAGCAAAATGTTTAGGCATGGACCACCATCCCGGATGTGATAGGTGTGGAGTCATTCAAGAAATTCAGAATATTGAATGCAGTGGACCGCATAGACGACAGCCTCTTGTTGGCCATAGCGATGAAGAGCTGTCTCAGAGCGACAAGGATGAACATTGAGCATAAATAAATTGCCATTCTGCGAAAGGTAAACTCTTTGGGTTACATCTTTTTCTGATTGTCACAATCCGAGGCACATTACATTTTTCTTGTTCTAAAATTGGGTACGCATTAGGTATGGGTGCTGTCAGGATTGGAGGCTCAATCCCATCGCTCGTAACCCGTTGTCAAGATTGCAGTCCGGCATAAATGAGAAGGTAGCTGGCCCACGCCGTCGTCCAACTTATTCGCGCTGAGGACGTTGATGAAGGGAAGGACTGCTTCTCATCGAGAACGAGGAATATGGATTTATTTACAGTATTTACATGCAGTTCATCAGTCTAGCATGACTGCGAGAGAAAGTACGTCAGTCTAACAGGAGTGCTTGAGAAAGTGTATCAGTCTAACATGACTGCTAAAGAAAAAGTGTCTCGAGCATCCGCACAACAGCCGTTTATAAACACTCGGTCCTCCCCTGATTCCAAGGTGGCGGAAACGTTCGTCCAGTCATAGTAAACACGGCGCCTCTCCGCAGGACGGTTTACACACACGCACGCGCGCACACACACACACACACACACAGGTTCACGGTCCGAAACCGACATTACACTGATTTCGTAGAACTCGGAGTGGACCCTCGCAGTGCGCCCGGGTAGCCATTGTCTAACGTCTTGGTCGGCGCGTGGGAAGGGGCCTCCGACGAAGTTCCCGCAGCAACTCCCCCACTCATAGCAGATCAGGTCCGCGTTGGTGGGTTCGGTAACAATAGTTGGCCCGCTGAACTCATTCAGTCACAACGGCGACGAGGCTAGAGCGTAACGGTGGCGTTCCTTCAAAGTTGACGCCGCCGTCGTCGCAACTGGCTGGCAACACTTGCACCTCAGCTGGGCCGTTCTTAGCAGCGCCTCCATGGCCCGGAAAGTCTCCAGAGCTGATAACCGCTGGGCAGGAAGAGAACGGCTGGTGGTCAGGGGGTGATGTCTTGGCTCGCAGTAACCACTTGTGTAATGATGTCACCGCACCAAAACATCCAACAAGGAAAGGCAACAGCAAAATGAACCCCACAACACGACTCTGCGCTGAGATGAAGTACCTTGGCTCTCACTTTACACCTGCTAGGCTTCAAAAAAAGAAAAACGTAAGTGCAGAAACAAAAAAGTGCTGCATTTCGCTATGCCAATTTCTGAAGCAATTTCGTGCTCATAAATTCAGCAATCATGGAGAGAATCCTGCTAAATGAGAGGGGATTTTCTTGGCTTAATAAAATTAACACTAGTAACCCTAAAATTTAGGCGGGACCCTCAAATGCAGAATTCAAATTAGCCTGCTCAAACCATCCGTATTGCTATGCAACTTTCCTTTCTTATATCTAACGGAGAAGTTGTACTCTTGGAGAGAGGCTCCATTGGAGCAAGCGCCCATTTTTGTGTGACATTTGATTGAGCCACGTCAGAGGACAGTAGCCAGTCTCGAAGATGAACTTCGCTCCGTACAGGTAACACGACAACTTCTGGGCGGCCCTAGCTAAACAAGCGCATTCCTTCTCAGAAGCGCTGTAGGCTTCCTCTCTTATATTCAGTTTACGGCTGGCATAGAGGATAGGATGCTCCTCGTTATCGTCGCTGACCTGACTAAGTACCATGCCCATACCTCTGTCGCTTGTGTCGCATTGAACTATGAATTCCTTTGTGTAGCCTGGTGCGCGAAGCACAGGACGAGAAACCAATAGCGTTTTTAAACTTTAAATGGAAAGCGTTTTCTTTGTCCGTATCCCAGTGTACGCTACTTGGTGCTCCCTTTCGGAGGGCGTCTGTTAATGGACTTGCCATTTGCGAGTAATTCAGAATGTACCGTTGATAGTACCCCACAAGTCCCAAAAATGAACGAAGGTCTGTTTTCGTGCGCGGCTGAGAAAATTCTCCAATCGTAGCTATTTTCAGCTCGGCCGGCCGTCTCGTGCCCTGGCCGACAACATGGCCCAGATAAGTAACCTGTGAACAACCAAATCTCCACTTTTCCGCTTTCATCGTTAAGCCGGCTTCCCTCAACCGTGAAAACACCTGTTTGAGGTGCAATACGTGTTGTTCCCAGCTATCCGAAAAAATTCCTACGTCATCAAGATAAAGCAAGGCAAACTCCTGCAAGTCGTTTAGGACAATATGCATTAACTTAGAGAAGCTAAACGGCGCGTTCTTCAGCCCAAAGCTGAGTGCGAGAGGGCGAAAAGTGCCTACAGGTGAGATGAATGCGGCATTGCGGCTGGCACTTTTTGAAAGGGGAACTTGCCAGTACCCCCGCACGAGATCTATAGTTGAAATGTATTTAGCAGCGCTAACTCTTTCAATTCGTTCCTCAATGTTGGGTATCGGGTACAGCTGATCCCTAGTGATGGCATTTAACTTCCTGTAGTCAACACATGGACGAGGGTCCTTGTTAGGGGTTTCTACCAGTATTAGCGGTGACGTGTAGTCACTCTCAGCGGGCTCAATAACTCCCAACTCTAGCATGCGCTGTATCTCTGCCTCCATAATTTCTCTCTGTCTGGAGACACCCTGTAAGGCTTTGATCTTACGGGCTCGGTTGATGTCAGCTCTATTTCATGCGTTATTAGTTCGGTTCTACACGGCCGATCGCTGAATCTGTCGAAATATTCCCCGAACACCCCTTTTAGCTCATTTAGCTGCTCGGGTCTAAGAGCATGCGAGCTTACCGAATGTTTTACTACTTCTTCGAGGCCGATTTCAGAGTCGTAGGTTGCCTTATACTAATCAAACTCGGTACTAGTGTCATCCTGCTCTTTGATGGTACAGTTAAAGACTGCGCTCCGCTCTATATATGGCTTCATCAAATTGCAGTGATATATCCTCACCTCCTTCCTGCGACTGGGCATTTTCAGAGCATAGTTAGTATCTGAAAGTTTGTGCAACACTTTAACGGGCCCGTCCCAGTGAACTTCAAGCTTGTTCTTTCTTGAAGGTTTTAGGATCATTACCTGGTCTCCGGCGTTAAACGTACGAAGCCTCGCATTCTTGTCGTAATAGAATTTTGTGTTCTTTTGAGCTGCTCCCATGTTCTTTCCAACTAGTTCTTGGGTTGCGCTTAGCCGTTCCAGCAGATTTAGCACGTATTCAACCACTGTAGGACTGTCTCCTCTTTCCTCCCACATCTCTCTTAACATTCTTAGTGGAGAACGGAGTGTCCTCCTATGCACTAGTTCTGCCGGCGAGAACCCTGTCGCTTCATGTGGAACCGTTCGCAAAGCAAACAAAGTTGCTGGCAGACAGTTCTCCCAGTCCTCCTTGTGCTCGTAACAGAGTGCACGCAAAACTCGCTTAAGCACTGAATGCCACCTCTCTACAGTGTTTGACTGAGGGTGATAGACGGAACTGTGTATTAACTTTACCCCGCACTTTTGCAAGAATGTGGAAGTCAGTGCGCTGGTGAATACTGACCCTTGATCCGCCTGAATTTCGGCTGGAAAACCAACTCGTGCAAACACTGTCAAAAGCGCGTCTACTACTTCAGTGGAGCTGAGCTCTTTCAGAGGGATTGCTTCTGGAAACTTTGTAGCCGGACACAGCATGGTAAACAAGTACCTTTAACCTGATTTTGATTTTGGTAGAGGCCCTACCGTGTGTATTACAAGTTGTCTGAAAGGCTCTATTAAGGGCACTACCTTTAGTGGAGCTTTCCATGTCTCTCCTGGTTTACCCGAGCGCTGGCAGGCGTTGCATGATCTTACAAAGTTTTCTATGTCTTTGAAACAGCCAGGCCAGTAGTATTCTATAAGCAATCTTTCCTTTGATTTGTTTATGCCTAGGTGGCTGGACCACTCATTTCCGTGACAGAGACTCAAAAGGTCCTTCCTGTACTTAGTAGGTACGACTAACTGATCTAAAATCCTACCCTTTCGATCTCTGTAGTGCCGATACAACAATCCTCCTCTCTCATGTATCGTCACGTTGCGCCTAGCAATGCCTTCTTTAGCTGTGTGGTGTAATTTAGCTAAGCTGTCATCCTTCTTTTGCTCCGCTGCCAGTGACTCTCTATCCACACGTAAGAGCTGATCAAAGTTCTTTGAGGCCGGTGATAACAATGGCCCTGTCTCGCTTGCGAGTGCATCAGCGGGCTCTTCCAGCAGGGGTGAACTTTGACACCCTGGTGATACGCTCTCATTGAGCTGGTCAGCTGGCAGGCTTTCCTCAACGGTGTTCTTGTCCCTCGGGCCTAGCTCGGATCCGGGTATTGAAGTTATCCCCTTTTCTGCTTCCGCTGGAGCAGCTTGTGCATTTTCAGCCGAAAGCGACGCGATCTTACAAGCTTGGCCTCGCATCAATGCCTGTACTACTCCCTCTGCCAATTTAAGCCCTTTGTCACGCAGTAACTGATTTGAACGATTCGAAAAGATGTAAGGGTACTGCAGTGACAAAAATTTGGAAACTGCAGCCTCAGTCTCTAGCTCCCCGAATGGTCCACTGATTTTGACTTTGGCCATGGGCAGACACATGCTGTGTTCCTCTACAACCTGTTTGATCCATGCTACTTCTCCGGTGAAGTCATCTACCGTCACGTAAGACGGATGGACAATGTCCATCGTGGCGGCACTGTCTCTTAGCACTCTGCATGGTTTGCCATTAACTTGCAGGTCGTGAAGATATAGGCTTAAAAGTTCCATATTCTCGTCTTTTTCCTCTACGTAGGAAAAAACTACACTGGGCTTCCCGCAGTTTACAGCTATATGTCCCAGTTTGTGGCATTTATAACAGCGGATTGGTCGAAAAGATTCGAATTTTCTTTTCTGCTCTTTTTGTACGGTTTCCCCATTAGTTTTCTCCTCGCTCTTTTCTGCGGGCTTTTCCTCCACGTCTACAGGCTCCGGTCGTCTAGTCTGCGAACCCTTTTTGAATGGAAATGGTTTCCACGGTCCATTTTGACCGTCCCAATTACCGTCCTCGGCGTTCAACTTTCTACGCGTTGCGTACTCTTCAGCTAATTCATCCGCCCTTTCCACAGTGTTTACATTCCCTCTGTCTTGCACCCACAGTTTCTCAGCTTGGGGGACGCTTTTGTAAAACTGCTCTAGACACATGCATTCAATGATCATGTCTCTGCTGTCGTACGCTTCCGCGCTTTTCAGCCACTCGACTAGGTTGGCCTTTAAGCCGTATGCGAACTCCCGATACCCCTCGCTATCTTTCTTGCCTGTGCTCCTAAACCTTTGCCAAAAAGCTTCGGCTGAAAGGCGGTATTTCTTCAGGCGACTAGCCTTAACTTTTGCATAATCATATGCGTCCTCTGCACTGAGTCTGGCGATTACTTCCGACGCCTCAGACGGCAACATAGACAGCAACCGCTGTGGCCAGGTACTCGGACCGAAGTTCATCTTTTCGCAAGTCCTTTCGAAATTGCTTAGGAACAAGCCTATGTCGGTCCCGACCTCAAATGGCTTTAATATCCTGTCCATGCGGTATGATTCTGCCTCACTCTATTGTCCCAAAGCCCCTTCACTTCCTTGAGACAACTCCAAACGTTTGCTTTCAAGTTCAAGTTGCATTTTTCTTAACTCGTGATCTTTATCGCGTTCCTCTCTCTTTCTTTTCCTTTCTTCTCTGTCCCGTTCTTCTCTTTCTCTGTCCCGTTTCTCTCGTTTTTTCAGAAGTTCAAACCCCATTTCAATTTCTTCCTCACTGGCCTGTTCGGAAATTAGCTCCAATAATTCCGATTTTAGCATTTCCTTGCGTACATCTAGGCCCAGTTCCTTACCAACAATCAACAACTCGTCTCTCAGGAGTGTCCTTAACTCCATGATTGCTGCTTTACTGCCTTGGTCCTGCTCACTAAATCTAGCTAGGAAAACACAGCCTAGCTAACACTCAACAATCTAGCTTCCCTACTGTTCTAAACAGAACAACCACAAAATGAAGCCTAGAGAGTCAAAGCAAGAACCAAGCACTCACCGCAGTCACAGCACCACGTCGCAAAGTCCATCTCACCGCTGTCAGCCAGTTGTCAGGATTGGGGGCTCAATCCCATCGCTCGTAACCCGTTGTCAAGATTGGAGTCCGGCATAAATTACAAGGTAGCTGGCCCATGCCATCGTCCAACTTATCCACGCTGAAGATGTTGATGAAGGGAAGGACTGCTTCTCATTGGGAACAAGGAATATGGGTTTATTTACAGTATTTACATGCAGTTCATCAGTCTAGCATGACTGCGAGAAAAAGTACGTCAGTCTAACAGGACTGCTTGAGAAAGTGTATCAGTCTAACATGACTGCTTAAGAAAAAGTGTCTTGAGCATCCGCACAACAGCCGTTTATAAACACTTGGTCCTCCCCCGATTCCAAGGTGGCGGGAACGCTCGTCCAGTCATCGTAAACACGCCGCCCCTCCGCGGGACGGTTTACACACACACACGCGCACACACATGCACAGGTTCACGGTCCGAAACCGACATCACATGGATTTCGTAGAACTCGGAGCGGACCCTCGCAGTGCGCCCGAGCAGCCATTGTCTTGCGTCTTGGTCGGCGCGTGGGAAGGGGCCTCCGATGACGTTCCCGCGGCAACTCCCCCACTCATAGGAGATCAGGTTCGCGTTGGTGGGTTCAGTAACAATAGTTGGCCCGTCCAACTCATTCAGTCACAACGGCGACGAGGCTAGAGCGTAACGGTGGCGTTCCTTGAAAGTTGATGCCGCCGCCGTCATCGCAACTGGCTGGCAACACTTGCACCTCAGCTGGGCCTTTCTTAACAGGGCACATTGCTTTTTGAGGAGCAGCTTTCTTTGTGAACCCTCCTGGACTGCCATGACTGTGGCTGCTAGGTGCTGCTGCCGTCCTGCTGAAAAAAAGAAGATTGAATTACTTGCTTGATGGTGGGACTGAACTTTGGTCCTCCACCACAGCAACCGGACGCTCTAACCATTAGGCCACAATCACTTTTTTTTCCCTATAGCATTTATTAGGAATGTAGTATGTGCTTGCCTATGCTATTTACAAAGTGGCCAAAACAGTCATAGCTCCGTCTACAAGCTGAAAACAAACACTTCACAGTACAATTAATACAGTAAACAGTTCTCTAGAAGGGAGGCGAAATCGCAGGCGGACTTCTCTCGTGCCAATGCCAACTAGTAGCTCTTTGGAATAATCGCAGCATGTGTCACGTTGCTCAGCACAGGTGCGCAAAAACACATGCAAGTGCACCTGAGTAGATGTGAAGGGGCTGCACTAGGACAGCTTGCAACATGGACGATGTGGTTTGGATGAGCGCTTTTGGTATGGCTTTGCACTGACACTGCAATAGCGTAGAGACTAACACAGTTTTCAGCATTCTTTATGCATTTAAACAAAGCTTCATTGTATATAGATTCCAACAAGATGAATTGGACCTGCTGCAATTTTTTTTTACTTCGAGCCTATAAAAAGATGTGGATGCGTATTAGGTATGGAGACATGTTGAAATTGAGTTGTTGTAGTTGTTGCGTACCATTCAGTCACTTCCAACTTCTGGTAAATGCTATCTAATAAAGCAGCAGCGTGTTTGTACATTTTTGTCTCTTTTTAATTCAACCCACCAGGTAATTCGATCAATTCTGGTGGTCTCATTCAGATTGAATTAATGGAAGTCTGTTATAGTTACACTGAAGTTAAGCACTGGCATGTGTTCTACTGGTTGCCACTATCCTTCTTTTAAAATGGGTAAGTTTGTGTCCATTGACAAAAATTGACGATAAATTTAACAAATGTGCCAATGCTTTGACAAAATAACAAATTGCTCTTAGAGTCACCCTTCTTATCCCGCACATGTCTTTACCTACAAGTTCTAATTTTGAGCAACAGGGAAACCAACGTTTGTTGCTATTGTTGCTTAACATGACAGTGACTTCCTTGTCTGGTTTAATATGTTTGTAAACTTTGAAATAAATTGCTGTAAGTTAGCGCCAGGTGCACTCAGTTTTGTCTTCATGTGTCCTTTTCTGCAATGCATTACATTTTTCGAGTCTGTGAACACAAGCGAGCAGCAAATATATTAAAGTTATGGACGAGCAGTATACTGCTGTAGTTGCCAGTTTTGTATGCGAGTATAATACGGGAAACAGGCATGTGAATGGCACTGTCTAAATGTATTCTTTTCTATGGCTTCTTCGCTCAGGTGCTGTTCTTCATGTTGTGTGACCGGTGGTTCTGTCCAGACGACCGTTTGACGGGCCTCTACTCGCTGCTTTTCTACAACATCCTGTGCTATCTGTGCCACTATGCAGCAAATGTGTTCAGCCTGCGTGACTACACACCTTACGTCCATGTGTCTGACCAGTCGAAAATACGACACCTTGCCATGAGTGTCACTAAGGTCTGTGCATTTTCGGTTTTTCGTCTCTGTTCATTGCGTTTTCAAAAATACTGGGAAGCACTCTTGATACAGTTGCCATCAGATTTTGCCAAAGCGGGCTTTGTGTGTGTGCGCGCGCACGCACGCACGCACACAGCTTAACATAAATGAACACTGCAAGGAAGATGCATTAAGCTAGCAGTTTCAAGGGCCTCCAACCAAAAATTGCCAGCGCGTGTAAGAACAAGACATCTTCAACTTTTTGTTTTCTGTGTTTCGGGAAGTTATGCTGTGCAGTCCACTTATAACGATACCACATATAACGATATATAGGTTATAAGGATGAGTTGACTTCAGAGTATTAATTTATGCATTAGGGCTATGAAAAAAAACCCCGTATATAACAATATGTTATTCACCGCATATTGGATATAATGAATCGAAATTCTGCCTTTTGGACGGCATTTTCCATGCACAATAAACTTGAAGTTAGCTTTGCTAAGTTCCCCTTAACCGAAAGGGGCGAAAGGTTTGCCTGCGTGAGTTTATATCTGCCGCCGTTACCACGCAGCGCATCCCGCCAGCGCACCGATTCATAGCATCGCAAGTTGGCGCAGTGTGCCACGAGATGGCACCAGCTGCTTCTCATCCACGTCACCGGCAAGCATCCATAGGAAAAAAAATTTGAAGTGAATCGCATCTGTGCTCCCTTTCTACAATCTCCCTCTTTTTCTCGGGGAGCGTGGAAATGCGCCGCGGAAGCAGAAGTCGGTGCGCTCATGAAGCACATAGCTGTGTCACTTGGGGCGAAGCTGCAAATTTTACAAGACTCACGCAGTCAATGATACCGACGATTCTGAAAACTGCGAGCGCCACGATCATGAAGGCTAGAACCTGTGACCGTGCCTACGAACGGAAGCGGTAGGCTTTATGAGCTAGGGTGAAACCCCCATGTGTGAAAACAACGGTGGCAGCTGCTGACATTGCCGAACTGTGGGAGCACGTTGCTACTGGCAATAAAATAGGTGGTACTTCGATGGAGCAGTTTCTGAGTGCAGATAGTGCTGCCTCGTTCTGCCAAGAATCTCCTATGGGGTGATCGTTGTCGCAACAGACATCGGCTTTGTGCGATGGAGGTGACGAGGTTGACAGTGGCCCGCCTTTGAAACTGACCCTAATGTTCACGCAAAGTGCGCTGTCGTCGATAGAGTCACTAATTGATTCCATGCACACTAAATTATAGCCGCCACTGTTCGCGCAGCTGCTGGACGCGATGCACACCGTGGTTGTGAACTTGAACCTTCCCGCCCTTCCGCGAAAGCAAGTGCAGATTTCTGACTATTTCAGTACGCCTAACGCTTGACACGCGGCTTAGAAGTATAAATAAAGATCTTATTTTTCACAGCCTTCTTTCTACAGCGTCAATTCTTTATTGTAAGTGGAAAATTTGGTTTTGGAGTTAGAAAGGTATGTTCGGCAGCTTTCTTTTTTCTTTCTTTGTGGCAGTCCAGATATAACGATGATAGGTTATAACGATCGGATTTTTCGTTCTTGATATCGTTATAAGTGGACTGCACTGTACTGCATTTTCTGTGTTGGATGAGAATACACTGGCAAGCCTTGGAGAGCCCTAAGTAATTTAGCATGATAACTTTTCTACGTACGAGGTTGTTGAGGGAGTTGTATTTGTCAGGACACGGAAGATGGTCAGGAGTATAATAGCATAGCGGACGACCAAGCAGGCCAGAGCGAGTGCCAAAATATCCAGAGTTCGGCACCCATGTGACCACCTCCTGCATTATGACGTCCTCGTGCATAAACATCCTGGGAAATGTAACTGAAGCTGACATGTAAAAAAAGCCAATACAGTATACTTCCGTCACTTTGACTGTGGCTAATTACAGTTTTCGGTTAATTTAATCCCAACGTACATTTCTATGGGCCCAAGCTTTCATATTTTGACCCTGAAATTGGCCTTTGGCAGATTAATTTGAACTTAGCTGGCCAGCACACACGTTCCTGACCTCAACAGTAATTCCAGTGGTGACTGCAATAGTGGCAGTGCCTATCTTTGCAGTGGTTAGGCTACAGTGTATGCATCAGACGCACGTCATTGCCATGTCATGGCAGCAGCAAACGTGTGTCATGGCAAGACAACCACACTGCAAGAATGTAATCGTTTATCCATGATTACACAAACAGACGTGAGTGCGATGGCTTGCGCTATTTAGAGCCACATTATCTACAAAGGCTAGGGTGACAGGGTAGGTTGCGAGAGCAAGAGCACGGCTATTACCATGCTAAGGCATGCTATGCAACATGCCACTAGACTTGTTTTGTTTACAACACTCGACTACGAAACATAGTGGTTGGGGGTCTCCTGTCGCGAACTGTTGTGATGATCAGGCAGTGCAGACTCCAGGGTAGCCTTGAGGGCTGGAACCTTGGCGTGGAGGCTGGTTGACTCGAGGCTGTGACTCCGGCTCCAGGAATGGTGCTAGATGTGCCATAGTGTCATCTTCCAGTGGCACACACACAATGTGGTTCATGTGACGAACCCGCTGAAACACTCCTCGAGGAGTAACAATACTTAGTTTATATGCGACTGGACCTGCCTGCACGAGCACCGTAGCTGAGAACCATTTCTCACCCGGCCTAAAGTTCTGAACCACTAATGCTAAAGTGCTTCTGAATTTGTTGTCTCGGGCACTGTCGTAGGATTTGCGTGAACTGCCTCATGCAGACCTTTTTTTTAACCGAGGACAATGCCAGCTCGAGCTGTGTGTGCAAACATCTGAGACCAAGACAAAAGCGCCCCCTACAAAGCAACAACCCGACATGAGTATGCATTCAAAATTCATGACCTAAGAACAAAGAGAGCGCATGTGCGACCTCAGAAAAACCAGTTCTTTGTCCGTTAATGCAATTGATGGCTTGCTAACTGAGTCACCATCGGCAATCGCTGCTGCTTCGATGATAAGTCTGGTGCATTCATTAGAATGCCTCGCTAAGATAGTGGTTTCTTCGAAAAGCGGGATACAGCTGCACTGTGCGCAATGAACACCTAGAAACCCTTCGCGCCCCTTGTGCACTTTATTGCTGTGTTTCCGTTCGCAGATAGCTCAACCGAGCTATCTGCGAACGGAAACAGGCCTGAACGATACCTTTCTTAATGAGTATTGAATGGGCAGATGCATAGGGCAACAGAGGCTTGTTGGCTCACGGCTCGTACATCCAGCATACATGTTGCCGGGTGAAAGATAACTTCAAATCTAAAAACCTCGGTGACCCATTCACCTGAAGCTCATATGTGAGTGTAAGCAGAGATAAGCATTCTTGAAACAGATCTAATGTTATCATTTGACAGAACCTAGTTTCCGTTCACAGATAGCTCGGTTGAGGGCGGCAGGGTACCCGAGCAACCTTCTTGTCTCAGTCTCGAAGAACTTGCGTAGTAAGTTAAGCACCAATCCTTACAGCTTTCAGCCTCAGGTACATGATCAAAGAAACAAAACAGCTGTTATCCCGTACGTTCATGGAATCTCCCACAAACTTAAAAAAAAATAGGACAAAGAGCAGGTATCGACGTTGTATTCTCTGCTCCAAAAAAACTTGCCCAGCTTTGTGTCAGAACCAATCCTGTTGCTAAGGAACGTAGGATTTGCAGTGTTAATCACAGCAAAAAGTATACTGTTTGTTCAAAAGGGGTTGTGTATAAGATACCTTTGAAATGCGGTCGGTCTTATGTAGGGCAGACAGGTAGATGTCTTAATGTCAGGTTACAAGAACACAGCAATAAAGTGCGCAAGGGGCACGAAGGGTTTCTAAGTGTTCATTGCGCACAGTGCGGCTGTATCCCGCTTTTCGAAGAAACCACTATCTTAGCGAGGCATTGTAATGAATGCACCAGACTTATCATCAAAGCAGCAGCGATTGCCGATGGTGACTCAGTTAGCAAGCCATCAATTGTATTAACTGACAAAGAACTGGTTTTTCTGAGGTCGCACATGTGCTCTCATTGTTCTTAGGTCATGAATTTTGAATGCATACTCATGTCGGGTTGTTGCTTTGTAGGGGGCGCTTTTGTCTTGGTGTCCCAGTATACATATGTATGTTTCTCATAATAAAAATCAGCTGGAAGTCAGCGCTTGTCTTCGTCGTCCTATTTTGTTCCTCGTCTATGTATGCGCTGTAAGTGACAATTGATACCATGGAATACCAACTAGCCCATACCCAAACCTTGCTTCTGTACAGTAGCAGCCTGTTTCTCTCCAGCTCGCTCTGTTTGTGTGCGCAGGTGGTGCTGGACTTGACCAAGGGTGTGACATTTGTGATCACGGGCGTGTTCATGCTGCTCGTGTTTGGCCTTGAGCAGGGACTGGAGCACTTCAGCCCGAGCTGGCCCTACCTGGTGCTGACGAGCGCCTACTTTGCACTGACTGAGCGCGCGTGTCAGGAGCGGCTGCCCACTGTGCTGGGCTGGCTGCAGCTGGCCTCCCTGGAGAACCTGGAGCCCCTATGGGCGCCCGTGCTCTGCCGCCTGGCCTCCTCCCTGGCCACCCTGCTGCTCGTAGTGGCCGTCTCCTTCTGGGGCGGCGGCCATGGTGGGGGCGCCTGGGGCCTGTGCTTGCTCGCCAGCTATTTCAACGTTTACCTGGGCCTTAAGGTGAGGATGATGAGTGTTGCTCATTGCAGGCAGCGCTAGCCTTGCAATTGCTACTACCAGCAGAGTGCCCTTGTCAGGTAGAGCCCATCACAGCACACTTGGGGAAAATAAGCGACGAGGACTGAATTGATCAAACCACGGTGCTCTGTCCGCTGCACACCATATGTAGAAGGGATGTGCTACGGCACCTTCTCAAGTTCCTCTGCAATACAGAGCTGGAGTGTTCATGGTGAGCCATGTAGGAGGTGGAGAGACATCCAATTGTTGGTTGATTAATTGAATGATTCATTGATTTATTTGTTAATGCAAAAGCATTATGTGGCTCACAAGGGGGAAAATCCACCGTTTATGTCGTTGGCGTGACCACGCCATTGTCCAAAAAAGTCCACAAGCCCTTTACCTTTGGTGGGAGTTGAACTCACCTTTGGTATTAATTAAGGTAGAGTCAATTAAGGCAGTCAAAACCACGACCTTCGGGGGCCGTGGGTTTGATTGCCTTAACCGTTCATCACGTCGTAGTGCTTCTGCTAACGTGGCCACTTGAGTCACGCGACTCTGCCAGTGGCCCCACCGGACGTTGCCGTGCTTCTGCTGACGTGGTCACAATACTTTCACATTCATCCATGTAGAAATAACTACTGAGTGCCCCTGGAATTTTTGAATAGTCACTTGAATGATGAATTATTCATGGACTGGTTGATCATTTCACTGACAGACACATTGACAGGGTTGTACTGTGCAGATACAGCACAGTGCCATGAGGGACACTGTAGTGGAGAGCTGCAGATTGATTTCAACCACCTGGAGTTCTGGTACCCTGTGCTTGTACATAAGCATTCTTGCATTTTGGCCTCATCAGAATGCATATGTCACGACCAGAAGTCAAATCCACAATCTCGGCAGCAAAATGCTCCAAGCCATTGAGCTGTTAGACTTCGTAGTAAAACACGTTGTTGGGCTAGTTGGTGCATTGTATTGAAGAAAAATCAGCCAAAAAAAAGATGTTGACAGGAAACATACAAGAACACAGGAAAGAGGCTGATTTCCAGCCTCTTTCCTGTCTTTTTCTGTGCTTCCTGTGTGCATATATTTTTTGGCTGGTTCTTCCTTAAATGTTAGACTTCTGTTAATTCGACACTGGTTAACTGGATTTTTCTATTAATTTGATCCCGACCGAAGGTCCTGCCTTGTGCCCCTGCATTTCTGTGGGCCCAAACATTTATTATTTGCTTATTTCGATCCTAAACTCGACCTTTGCCGGATAATTCAAACTTGGACAGTCAGCACACACATTTCACTGACCAGTATGGTGATACCGATAGCGACCCCTTTAGTGGCAGTGTCTGTCTCGGCGAAGCTTAAAGGACAGGGAATACGTTCAACACGCATCGTCACTGGTAGAAAATGGCTACTTTCTGCCAGCCCTGGGAAGATTTTCAAGCATTAACTGTAGCTCACAACGACCAATGACAGCATTGACCCAGTTATAATGCACTCCTTTTTCTTAATTTTTCAATAAACTTGGGCCAAACATGGCTTGCATGGCACAATCAGATACAAGGCCAAAACCGCTTTCGCCGTGTTCGTATGCTTTACTATACTTGGCTAAAAGTGCAAGAAATGAGAACACGAAAAGGAAAGCCAGGCAGGACAAGCACTTACTTCAAACATAAAGTTTATTCTTGGAAAACCATGCGTGTTTATCAGCCGAGACAGAAAGCAAAAGCAAAGCACAGTAAAACCTTGTTATAACGAAACGGGATATAACGAACTGATGGATATAACGTAGCAATCATAATTCCCCTTGAAATTCCAATAGATGCCCATGTATTGAAAAGCTCGTTTCAACGAAGCTAAAATTTCCTCGCAATGGGTATAACGAACCTTTTTTTTTAGAGCACAGCTCTTTGGCGCCCGTTCCTGCTTTTCGCGGCGCCGTCGTGCCTCGCCATAGCCAGCTCCGTAGCTGGGCCAGCGTGGTGCTCTAGCTGCGTGCGCTCCTGGCGTCATCTCTCTTGCGCACAGCGCAAGCCTTGGTCTTATCGCTCCTTCTCCAATGCCACCCATGTGCAACGGCATCAGAGTGCCGGCTCAGTGGCGGCTGATCTCAGATCATGTGCTGCTGCCCGTGCCGAAACACATAGCTGCCACCGTTTGCCACTGCGTGCACCCCTTCCCCTCCTCCTCTCCTCTGTGGCGGCAACCGCATAAGAGCGCGCGGTGTTCTCCGGTTGCCAAAGCGCCAGCTCGATATGAGCAGATCACGGCACGCGCTTCCGAAGCTAAAATGCAAAGCCACGTTCAGTTGACTCGCTAGCAGTGTCAGCGACGTCAGTCAGTTGCTGACATCTCTTCGCTGCGCAATGTGCCTACGCGCTGCCTTCCGCAACCTCCTGATAAGCGAGGCAGCTGCACCAAGCTGCGCTCCATTTGTGGCGGCTGGTGCTAAATGTTCCGCACCAGACGAATTGTTCGAGGTTCACAGATGGTTTATACTATAATATAATCCGCCTGCCTATATAAGTAGTTTATTCTCAGCCCGTTCTTTCTGAGCCATGAGCTAGGCAACCGGTGGAAGTCCTTCATCTGCTGCTGCTGCTAAACGAGCTGCCCGAGCAAGGCCCAGCGCCGTCGCCGCCGGAATCCATGGGTGCGCTACACCCAACTTGGTGCAATGGTGCTGCAAGTCTAGTGTGTATCCATCTATTTTTCTGACCACAAAACTACCTTCATGACAATAAAAAACTGGGAGTAACTGGGAGTAGAGTGTTTCTTGAAGAAGTGAAGAATATTTTTTTATTTTCTTTATTTATTAAGGAACCCACAGCGCCAAGGCATTACAGTGGGGGGGTACAAGAAGAAATACATACGACACCTCTGCTCCTGTACAGTGTTAAAAGTGATAACAAAAGAGGAAAAACGAAAAAACAAGCGAAAAAAAAAAGGCAAAGCCCTTAGCAATGCACATCTACAAGATCAAAAAGAAAGCATCATTTGATTCAACCCTCACAACGTCACTCGGCAGTCTATTCCATTCCCTAATGGTTTTAGGAAAGAAAGACATTCTAAACAATTCAGTTTTTGTTGCAAATTCACGGACCTTAAAATCATGGTCAACACGATTAGATCTATAAAAAGGCTCTTGCACAAACTTTTCGCGATCAACCCGAACAGCTGAATAATAAATAGCATGGAAAAACTTCAGCCTCAACTTCTTACGGCGCGTGTCTAGTAATTCCCAGTTGAGTGCTTCCTTCGTACACGATGCACTGTATTGAACCCCGCATATGCCAGATACGAAATGAGCGGCAATGTTCTGCACCCGCTCCAGCTTATCTTTATCTCTACGAGTATGCGGGTCCCAAACCGTACACGCGTATTCCAGAATTGACCTCACATTAGTCTTGTACAAAATGTCCCGACATGACTGTGGAAAAGTGTTTGCATTTCGGCGAAGAAACCCCAGGATTTTGCATGCTTTAGCAGCGACATAATCGACTTGATGGCGCCAATTCGAAGTGGGAGTAAAAATAAACACCTAAATATTTAAATTCGAATACCTGTTCCAACATTACATTCCTAATAACATGTGGTTGCATATCAAGGTTTTTCTTTCTTGTAAATTTCATATGAACAGTTTTAGACAAATTCAAATTCATATTCCATTTGACGCACCACTGTGAGATTCTGTTCAAGTCTTCCTGAAACATCTCAGCATCACGGTCACAAGTGACTACTCTATAGAGGACGCAGTTGTCCGCAAATAACCGCATTTGAGACACTATTCCGTCACTAATGTCGTTCACGTACAGCAAGAACAATGGCGGCCCCAACACAGAGCCTTGCGGAACACCGGACACAACTTGCACCTTCTGTGGCTGAGTACCATTCACCATCACGAACTGCTGACGTAAACGTAGGTAATCTTCTACCCATGATATTACTTGAGGACTGATATTGTAAAAGGCCATTTTTTTTATTAGTAAACAGTGCGTCATGGTATCAAATGCCTTTTTGAAATCCAAAAACACACAGTCCACGCTGAAACGCCTGTCCAGTGCTTCTGCCAGCTCGTGCACAAATTCAGTCAACTGCGTAGTACCAGATAGGCCTCTTCGAAAACCATGCTGCCGAGGATTAAACAATGAATGTGCGTCCATATGTGCTACTATACTAGTATACAAAATATGTTCAAGAGTGCTGCACGCAACTGAAGTTAGTGATACTGGCCTATAATTTGAGACGGTGTCACGAGGACCAGATTTGTGAATTGGCACTATGCTTGCGATTTTCCAGTCATCTGGAAGGCAGGATTCGTCAAGCGATTTTTCAAAAATAATCTTCAAGTACGGTGCAACCGACTGAGCACAAAATTTATAAAACTTGCTTGGCAAGTCATCAGGACACCCAGCCTTACCAATCTTCAGATTCTGCAGCAGAGACTCTATGCCATTAATGCTAATAACAACATCATCCATAACACTCATCACCGGCTGGACATTCAAGGTACTCATATCATGTCTCTGTTGCAATGCCCAGCTGAAAACAGAGCTAAAATACGTATTAAAGAACTCAGCTTTTCCTACGTCATCATCAATAAAGCTGTTACCAGACACAAGCGGTGGTATAGTCACAGTGTCTTTTCCATTTCTCTTTGCATGTTTCCAGAATTCCTTCAGATTATCCTTTAATTTCGACTCCATTAAAATTCCAAATGAATGCTTTGCAGCTACCACTGCAAAGTTGGAAAAGTTGGAACTGCACATACATGTCTTGCTCGAATTATTCGCCTTAGTATATAGAAAAGCCGAACCAGCTGAAGAGCTGCGCTCAAATTTCGCATTAGGAAGCAACGCAATCGTCAGCAATTTTTTTTTTTTCGCAATGAGCATTTACTGATCGTTTTGGTACCCGTGAGGTCAATGTCCTATAGCGCGCGACGTTCACGTCTCCCGGCCTCCCCTTTCCCGTGGAACTGGTGGACGCGCCCGCTCTTGCGCTGCATGCGTGGGGTAGTGCCGACTGCGGTTTTGTTTTTGCATGTCGCTGCCTCCGTGTGAATTAGAGTGTACTAGAATATGGTTGAGTGGGACGAGCGGCTGGGTCAGAGCATGCTTTGCAGTGAGGCGCACAACAATGAAAAGTACTGTGGCGGTGCTGCAATCAAAGTGGATTGGGCCGCATCAAGGTCGCGCTGTTGGAAACTGCTGGCGATTCTGCTCGGCAGGGTCGTTCGTACTGCTTCGTGCAGTGCTGTTTACGATCAGACCGCTCAAATGGTGTTTATAGTAATTGGATATGACAGGTATTTATGCCTTAGGAATAGATGCCTGTCTTTCTCTTCTTGATCTCATTTTATTTATATATCTAATGTTGCTCGGTGACTGCATGTGCATTGCGGCTCCAGTGTCGGCATTCATTGTACTATGTTATTGTACGGCTCCCTTTGGGGAACAAATATTTTTCGTGTTCTTCAAGCAGCACGTATATCTCGTGTGTATTTCTGCACATATAGTTTTTCATCAGTAGGTCTTGCATAATGCAGACGGAAAAAATATATGTAAACATCCTGCTTGCTGCTTCGAACAAACATATTGGCCCCATCTGTTTCAGATTTACCGGAAGTATTCTTATAGAAAAAGAAAAGAAAAACTGCAGTGCAACATTGGATTCATGTTTCCGTCTTCCCCGCGGAACAAGAACACGGAGTAATTGGCCCTGGTTCTTTATTGCGGTCAGCACTCGGGTGCCGAAAACAGTTTTAGATAGCTGTTATACATGCTAATCTTTGGCCCGCAAACTGTGTGAATTTTTTTGTCCAGTCTATGCTTAACAACAATATCAAAACAAAACTAAGTGCCCTTCCACACTGTGGAGAAGGATGACCGGCGAAGTTGTGTATTTGGGCCCCTAAATAGCGAACCGCACATCTGCCATTGGTGGGCCCGGCATTGTATTATCTTCGGGATCGGCCCAGGTATGGAGAGTGCTTAACGCCTGCGTCACCTCCACTGCATGTCGGCCCAGCATTGCACTATCTTCGGGATTTTTGTCTACACGCAGACACTTTAGTGAAGAAAGTAGCACTTAAAAGCTTCGCTTTTAAAGGGTCCCTCACCATGCCCCATAGCAAGTTTTGGTTACACGCTGGAAGTTATGTGTCCTCTAGGGAGCATTCTGCCGCAAGAATTTTTCAAATCAGCTCATTAATAGCCGAGATATAAATATTTCAGTGCCGCGAACCCATGATTTCAGCAGGCGGGCTCCATTGCCATGCAAGACGCTCTCTCCACTCGCCCTGTCTAGCCTCCGCAAGCTAAATTCCTTCCCTGTGTTCTCCCATACTGGACCTCGAGGATCGCGTGACGCATACGTCACAGGCCCCAGCCCCGCCTTCATTTTTTTTCTCCTCACTTTTTTTGGCCGCTACACATTTCCACCGACGGCGTCACGCATGAGCTGTTGTCTCGTTTGCGCAGCGCACGATATTGTGTGCTGTGCACAAGGAAACATGACTAGCGGTATAATTTAGTGCTACACGAATACTGAGGCAGAACAAGCAGATCGCAGAGCATGATCACTCACTGGAACACGGTGGAAAATGGCATAGTTTCGGTACCTGCGCACGTGACCGCACGACCGTGGGAACAAGCAGATGAAGCAGAAGTACATCTCTCTTGCTTCTGTGCGAAGTAAAACAAGGAACACGCAGACATTCGGTTTGTGTGTTTTATTATGTCTCTAAACTTCAATTCGTCAATTCAAGCAACAGATCGCACAGATAACAGATGTTATCTTGAATAATTCTCGAAGTCACGTGTCACCACGAGCGACATCACACTGCTGACACCAGTACGTAGGCGCAGGCACATGAGTACGTCATCCTCCGGCTTGGAGCGTGGCGGCCGTGAGAAGAAGGAAAAACGGCATTCGGTTTGAAATTTCAGATCTTTCCGCGGCGCCTAGCAATGTAGTACTTTGCAGACACGTTTGTTATCATGCAATGTATGCTCTGCGCTTGCTAGCTCAAAGTGGCCAGACCTGGTGAGGGACCCTTTAAAAAGAAAAAAAAAAGAAAGCGGCGCGGTAGCTTAATTAGTGGCTGCATAGTGGACATGGTGCTGCGCTGCTAAACTCGAGCTCAAGGGTTGAAACCAGGTCGCGGAACTTGATGGGAACGAAATGGAAAAACACTCGTGTATTTCTGTTTCGGTACAAGTTAAAGAAGCCTAGGTGGTGAGAACTGAACAGGGTGCCTCATAGGCATATCGCCAGACGTAAAACGGTAGAATTGGTTTAATTAAAAAAAGAAACAAGAAAACAACAGGGTAGCTGAGTCCTTTGTCTTTTTTCTACGGGTGTAAGCGAAAGAGGTTATTCTTGAGTCTGATTTCTGAGAAAAGCCATGTTATGCTTACCTTATACAGTGAAACCTCGTTAAACCGTAGTTGGCCGGAGCTCAGAAAAAGTATGTACTAAACTGTAGTACTGCTTAACCGAAATAGCACGAGATTGCGCCAACTTACCTGTCAAAAACGGGACTCAGAGAGAGTGCGATGAAAGAGGAAATAAACATGCAGTATTTATTCACTTCGTGCAACAAAAGTGTTATTTTCATTTGATGCCACGGCAGCCTAGCAGCGACGACAGCGGCCTCAAACTTACTGAAGCTGCGTGCCAGCTTTTCAGCCAGCCCCCTCTTCTCGGCAAACATTCGCATGGCAGATTACTTGCTGCCATTACGTATTCTCCGTGCACTCGGGCAGTAGTGCTGTAGAAGTGGCAGGGGGCACCTTTTTTATTGCGGGGTGCTGTTCTCGTCGCGACGATTGCATTCATGAGGCTGACGTAACGCGCAGCTTCTGCCACTGTCGGGCCTGAATCGTCCGTGCTGTCGCTTTCCGTGTCGTCCTCGTCGCTGTTGCTAGCTGACACTTCGGTAACAACAGAGGCAACGATGGCGAAAAGTCGAACCTCGTAGCCTACATCTCTTCGCGGTCACAGCGCCGCTGTCGAGCAACTTCTTCGCATTCCAGATGCCATACACCGTACTCAATAGCAGATCCCTGTCGCGTGCCAGTGCCGACTTCCTCGTGTCACGTTCAATAGCGTGAACGATGTATAATTTTTCTTCTATGCTGAGCATCCGGTGTCTTCTTTATCCAAGCTTCGGCATGACGCGAGTCCTCGCTTGCGCAACGCCACTACGCTCTCTGGCACGCCACCGCAATGATGTTGATGTTGATGTGGCTTCATGCGCGAACGCTTGGAGGCCGTTCTGATCTCTGAGGCTTGTTGTTCTGCCAGGCCGCCCGATGGAGATGACGCACCGCCGTGTTTGCACAGTGAAAAGTGGAAACACTACGTGTTAACCGATACGTGCACAATAAGCTGGTACGGTTTATGTGGATACAAAACACATTATGTTCGATGGCCGCTGAGTCGGGGATTTGACTACTATTTTTAAAACAAAACTACTGTTTAAGCGGGTACGGTTTAACGAGGTTTTACTGTACCACATTGGGCACCCAGTTTTAATGGGTTGCAGTCTTGCAGACATGGTGACAATGTCAAAAAAATGTTTTCCTTGCCTGAATCAAGTTTGCAGATTTACAGGCTGTCCCAAAACGGGGCGTGTTTATTGAATGACAGCCAGGAACTTGTTCAGCAGAACCGATTAGCACCAGTGCATTAATTCTCTCTCAGAAACTGGTGTGCTTCTACGCAACAGCCACGATTCTCCAGCAGCACAATCATTCAGAATAAGAGTCCTCACTTGCATTGGCTCCTCACCTTCGAGATTTCAAAAGTGCTGTTATCCATCATTACATTCAAACCTAAACGGCTATTCAATAATTTTTAATAGTGAATTCTGAAGTCGAATATGATCTGAATGGCAAATATTATTTAATTAGACTATATGTTTCTACTTCATTTCATCTGCTGGCACATTGAAGGAGATCGCCAGACAAGCTGCGGAGATTACTTTGGTAAGGACTTCCCTGTCTCCACGATTCAGTCTGAGTACATAGACAATATCTCGTCCCTAACGCTGTTCTTTGTATTAACGTCCAATTATTGCCTTGATTCCTTTTCTCAGAAAGTCGATCGGTTCACGTAGGGACGGTGCAGCTTTTGAATCCAATTCGCTCGCAGTGCGTTCACAAGATTTTTCCACACGCGGCGCCTCAGCGACAGATCGCCGTTCGGCCCTCAGCTTCGACCCACTCGACCATAGTCTAGTACACTCTAGTAAGCATCAACAATATCAGTATTTCTATCGGTTCGTTCGTGCGAGTTCCCGCCACCAGAAAGGAGATGGACGGCAAACAAGGGCAAAACAATATCAATCGAGCAGAAGGTGGCAATGCTGAAAGCCGTCGAATCCAACTTGAAGAAGAAAAAAGTGGCCGGAGATTTCAGCATAGCGTTAAGCACGCTGTCGACGATATTGAGCAGCAAAGAAGCTGTCACCAGCGCTGTCGGTAGTGGCGTAAAAGGCGACAGAAAGAAGCTGTGAGCCCCCGCTTTTGTAGAGAAGGCGGTCTTCAACTGGTTTTTGGACGCAAGAGCAAACTGCTGTGAGTGGGGCACTGTTGCAGCTCAAAGCGAGGGACTTTACGTGCATCATGGGGAATGACGATTTTGTGGCGAGTGTCGGCTGGCTGCAGCATTTGAAGGAGCGCCATGACATCGTCGGCAGGGCTGTCAGCGGGGAAGCGCAGTCTGTCGACCGCGAAGCTGCAGTGGCGTGGGTGGAGACAAATGTTGGACAGCTGCTAGAAAAATACAGTGCCAAGGATTTGTTCAACGTGGATGAGACAGCCCTGTTGTAGCAGATGCTGCTGCAAAAAGCCTTGGCCCTCAAAGGTGAACGCTGCCAAGGCGATAAGCAGAGCAAGGTCCGTGTAACCGTGTTGCTTTGTGCCAACATGGATGGGCCGGAAAAGGTGCCGGCCCTCGTGGTTGGCAAGTGTGTCACCACGATGCTTTAAAGGCAAACAAAAGCTCCAAGTGAGTTATGTGTCCAACCGTAAGGCTTAGATGACGCGAGAAATTTTCACACAATGGCTGCGGGAGTGGGACGAGCGGCTGGGCAAGCTGAATTGGAAGATATGCGTTGTACTGGACAACTATGGCGGCCCATCACACTGCTGCTGTGCTCAAAAACATTGAGTTATGCTGCTTCCCGCCAAACTACACTGCAGTTATGCAACCCCTCAACCAAGGAGTTATCATGAACTTTAAGTTGGGCTACCGCAAGTGTGTGATCAACCGGATTCTGCTCCATATGAGCATGAAGCGCGAGTCCACAATCGACTTGTACATGGCGATCGAGATGCTACAGCCTGCTTGGATGGCTGTACCCGCAAGCATGATCGCCAATTGCTTCCGGCATGCCTCATTTGGCGTCAGCAGCGGCGATTACAGCGAAGATCTTGGTGCTGCCGCCAATTAAGGTGCCGCGGGCGACGAAGCCCTAGTGCTGTGGGACGCTCTCCTTGACGCCGGCATTGTGCCCGACTGCAACACCTTCTTCACGTACGTTAGTGCCCGATGCTGATGCGGTGACAACGGAAAAGCCAACGGAGGCGGAAATTCTGCGCGGGGTGATGGGGTTGCCTAATGACGACAGTGTCGAATGCGTCGACAACAGCCCGGAGCTTAATATTGGCAAACCCGACGTACCGACGCCCACAGAAGCGCTGGATGTGGCAGACCTGCTGCGCCGCTTCTTTGGCGCTCACGATGACGGCGACGATGGACTCGAAATAGCAATTGCAGCTGAAAAAGGCATCATTGGTCTGAAGAAGACGTGGCAAAAATCTATCAAAGACTTTTTTTCTGCGAAGTGAACTGCCAGCTGGTGTGCTGTTGATCGATCAGTGATGAGCCATTTGGCGTGAATAAAGTGGCAATTCCTTGCTGTCTTTCTTCGCTTGTTTTTTTTGTGTGTGTGCAACGGTTGTTTCTTTTTCGCGTGGCGGGCTGCTGTGAGACTTGGTGGTGAGTACATCCTCTCTTGCTTGCTAATTTTGGATAGAAATGGATAGTGGCTATTACGAACTAATGGTTATAAGGAAGTAATTACGACCCCCCCCCCTTCAACTTTGTTATAAGGAGGTTTTACTGTACATCATTGCACAAGCATGCTCCAAGCACCCTCAAAATGTTTTAGAAAGTTATAAAAAAGTTTAATGTGGCATGGCTATGCTAATAAAAAAAAAAATAAAGCGAAAGCTCCAGGAGTATAAGACTTATAAAAACGAGCTTTCACTTGGGTTTTTATCATGTGGGCATTGACAGCATTGGATTTGCTGCAAAAAACGAATTGCACCAATGTTAATGCTATTTAAAAAGGAGCTGTCACTAGGGGTGCGCGAATGCCTGAATGTCATCAAATTGAGTAAAGAGCTTTCAAATAGTTCGATTCGTGAATCGAATATCTACTACACTCGAACTTCGTTATAACGAAGTTGAAGTGAGAGCTGGCATTACTTCGTTATATCACTTACTTCGTTACATTCATTATTGTTGCATTTTGATAGTCTTTTGCGTCCGCTTTCCACTTGGCTCGTCGTGGTTGAGCAGCACTTGGCACACAACATAGTCCTCCGCTGTGTGAAGGCAAGCGAACTTCGCCGTGCCGGCTTGGTTAGGCTGGCTCGCGGCCTCCGAGACTCCACCGACGCCAATGCGATCTCAGAGGCGATGCCCAGGTGGCTGCCAGCCCGCTCGGCACGCTGCACGGAGAGGTAGAAGTGAATGCACGGCCTGGGCGTAAGCGTGGCCCTCCAAGGTTGCGCTGGAAAGATCTCAAAGGCCAGGCTCAGTTGCGCCTGCCTGTGTGGAATGCATTAATCTTTCGTACTGAAGTGCTTAGCCATGCGGCTTGCACAGCCAGGCAGGCACAACAGAGAGATGTCAGTGGAGAAGTGCCATAGTGAGCTGCTGCTTGTGCGCAGGTGCGCAGCTACGCATGGCTACGAGGAAGGCGAGTGTTGCGCGACGACATATTCAATGCGAGGACACGGGGGTGTTGAACTGTCGTGGCGAACGAGTGCCGAACCAGGCAGAAATCGATTTACTTGGCGCGCTACGATCAGGTGTTCTTTGGTTTTAGAAGCGGATCTAGTTCGTTGTATCCATTGGGACGGCAATTTCACTTTGCTAAAATGAGGTTTTAAATACATGGATCTCTATCGGAATTTCAAGGGGAATTTATTTACTTTATTACATCCACTATATCATTATATCCCGTTTCGTTATAATGCGATGTGAGTGTACAGTAAAAGCTAAAGTAAAAGTAAGGGGTTATCTATCTGGAAGAAAGCTCTTATAAAATATATAATTTCCTCATGGTGGAATAAATGGGACATGCAAACTAATTTTTATAAATCAGCTTGAGCAGCTGAATGAGCATTTTCACCAAAAAGATCCTTTGATTTTTCCCATATGTGACAAATAAAATCACAAAGCACTTTAATAAAATCAACTATCAAGTTAACTTAAATGGAACGACCACGTTGAAATGATCTGTGGGTCAGCGCAGCAAAAACTTGGCCTTTTAACCCTTTGAGGATAGATTTTTTTCGCCATATGCGACTGCCCAGGTCCGATTTTTTTTATTGCAGTTTACAATTCTTCTTAGGGACTTACTTTGAAAAAAATTTACCGTAATTTTTTTTGGGTGACCGTATAGTGAGAAAAAAATATTTTGAGTTTGTATATATGTACTCTTCATTCATGAATAACAACAATAAAAAAGGAAATAAACTATTAAGAATTAAAAATTTGATGCATTCTTACACACATAATTCAAGGCTATGAAAATGCGCACACGAGAATATTTCGCAAGACTCAAATGTTCCTGCTCTTACACTAATCATCATCATCATCAGCCTGGTTACGCCCACTGCAGGGCAAAGCCCTCTCCCATACTTCTCCAACTACCCCGGTCATGTACTAATTGTGGCCATGTTGTCCCTGCAAACTTCTTAATCTCATCCGCCCACCTAACTTTCTGCCGCCCCCTGCTACGCTTCCCTTCTCTTGGAATCCAGTCTGTAACCCTTAATGACCATCGGTTATCTTCCCTCCTCATTACGTGTCCTGCCCATGCCCATTTCTTTTTCTTGATTTCAACTAAAATGTCATTAACTCGTGTTTGTTCCCTCACCCAATCTGCTCTTTTCTTATCCCTTAACGTTACACCTATCATTCTTCTTTCGATAGCTCGTTGCGTCGTCCTCAATTTAAGTAGAACCCTTTTCATAAGCCTTCAGGTTTCTGCCCCGTACGTGAGTACTGGTAAGACACAGGTGTTATAAACTTTTCTCTTGAGGGATAATGGCAACCTGCTGTTCATGATCTCAGAATGCCTTCCAAACGCACCCCAGCTCATTCTTATTCTTCTGATTATTTCAGTCTCATGATCCGGATCCGCCAGGCACTACCTGTCCTAAGTAGATGTATTCCCTTACCACTTCTAGTGCCTCACTACCTATCATAAACTGCTGTTCTCTTCCGAGACTGTTAAACATTACTTTAGTTTTCTACAGATTAATTTTTAGACCCACCCTTCTGCTTTGCCTCTCCAGGTCAGTGAGCATGCATTGCAGTTGGTCCCCTGAGTTACTAAGCAAGGCAATATCATCAGCGAATCGCAAGTTACTAAGGTATTCTCTATTAACTCTTATCCCCAATTCTTCCGAATCCAGGTGTCTGAATACCTCCTGTAAACACGCTGTGAATAGCATCGGAGAGATCGTATCTCCATGCCTGACGCCTTTCTTTATTGGGATTTTGTTGCTTTCTTTATGGAGGACTACGGTGGCTGTGGAGCCGCTATAGATGTCTTTCAGTATTTTTACATACGGCTCGTCTACACCCTGATTCCGCAATGCCTCCATGACTGCTGAGGTTTCGACTGAATCAAACGCTTACTCGTAATCAATGAAAGCTATATATAAAGGTTGGTTATATTCCGCACATTTTTCTATCACCTGATTGATAGTGTGAATATGGTCTATTGTTGAGTAGCCTTTATGGAATCCTGCCTGGTCCTTTGGTTGACGGAAGTCTAAGGTGTTCCTGATTCTATTTGCAATTACTTTAGTAAATACTTTGTAGGCAACGGACAGTAAGCTGATCGGTATATGTACATTTATAGCGCAATAGAACTGTTTAGGTGCGCGCACTCAAGAAAACTGTGTGGTTGTGTGCCCGTCAAAAAAGCAAGACGTGTGAAAAACTTCCGCTAATCTTCATGCTATCATCAACCAGAGGCAATTAGTTTTCGCGAGTCTCCAAAAAGAAAAGAAAGCAATGGAAACGCATGCACAGCGGCATCCTTCCTATGCACACCCCTTTGAGCACTAAACGAGCAAGAGACATGCAGTCGGCCTTTGAGCAATTAGTAACGAGATAGCCATGAGTTTTGCAAGCGCAAGAAGCCGAAGCAGTCCGCGGAACAAAACCCAAACCGCTGCTTGTGCACGCGTTTTAATGCATGAGCGGTAGGATATAGACGCGCGGGAGCAAACTAGTGCTAAAACAAACCATGCAACGAAAACCAGAGAGGGAGGCGCGCGGAAAAAATTCCCTACATTCCCACATAGTGGCCACGCATGACAGAAAAGAAAAAGTTCGGAAATTGGCACGCTTCTTAAACATACAGGCGGCATCGTAAATATACAGCATCCACCATTTTTCTAATTTTTTGCTGCGTCATGTATTTACATCATTGACCCTTAAAGGGCTAAGCTGGAAATTGATGGATGCTCCTGATGACGTCAAACGATAAGCGTATAAAACAGTCATGCGAGCCATGTTGAAATCCACTTGCGTGATTTGGGACCTGTACAATCAATCAAAGTCGGGTGACCACACTCAAACAGATTGAACCTAACTAGCCGTTAGGTTCATTTTCTGTGTGCATAATTGATTGCAATCAGTGACCGCCTTGCATATCAGGGCTGCTCTTCCAACATTGTCTGCTCGAAAGAAAATAGCCAAACTGAAATTCTTTTAACAACATATCACAATAAGCTGTTTATCAATAAGCTGTCCGCAGTTTACTTGAGACCACCAGGTCGAACATTGCCACGGATTAAACATACATATGTTATTTGGCTTATGTACCACAAATTGATGTGTTCAGGTACGTGTTTTTATCAAGAACAATCGTTGATTGGAACAACCTTGACTCAGACATTTTTGTTGATCCAACCACAGTGCAATGCTTTGAAGAAAAACTGCAGTTGTTTTTGTGTTGCAATGTACTGTGTACATGATGTAGACTTTCCAGGGTGAATATTATACTGTACGAAAATTATATGTTTGTTCCCCTCCTTTAACAGCCTGTGTAGGCTTACAGTATTTAAAATAAAATAAATGAAGAAGAAAGAACCTATCTAACCTCTTGAAAAATATGCCTGATGTTTTAACAATGTGAAAAACAATGAAAAGCTCACTACATGATGGCCAGCTGACATTTTGAGCTAACGTGCAGTCTTCCAACTCATTTTGCCGAAGTAATTTGCATATATTAGTCAAACTTGCAGCACTTGTCTGATCAGAAGTGTTTCAAAATGTGTTCGATATGTTATAAATACTACTATCATTTTTATCAGTGCTTTTGCTTTGGTGTACCATCTTGGCATGCACAATTGAGCACACAATGCCTGAAGGGGTTGAAACGGTCAATCAAGGCATTCACTGGCTCCATTGCAGGCCATGGACAGGCACCTGAAGGTACTGCTCCAGGAGCGTGCTCGGCTGGGGCGCTTCCGCTTTGCCACGCGGCAGGAACTCAAGGGCCTCGACGACGTCTGCCCCGTGTGCCTGCAGCGAATGAGTTTGGCTCGTGTCACCCCGTGCCGCCACATGTTCCACGGTGACTGCCTGCGCCGAAGCATCAAGGATCGCAGCACTTGTCCCATGTGCAAGCAGGAGCTGTGGTGCTGATTGCCTCTGTCAAGTTCTCTTACCACGCCAGTTTGAGTGCTATGGCAGTCTTCTCCTTCGCCACGCTGCAGATGACGCTGTCGCCTTGCCACCTACTCTCTCTCTGTGAGTGGTGACTGCATCTGCTATGAGGCTTGCTGAGAGGAGCTGATTCTTTTCCATTGGCCTTCCCTCCCCCGGTTCTTTGCTTCTTGTGAGTGGGATCCAGCTTGGTGTGCAGCTATTCATCCTGTGAGTTGTTAGTTGAGTTCGACGAGTTCTTTTGCAAGATTTCTTGTGGCCTCGTAACACCAGTGACTCCACTGTGAACACCTAGTCTGGTGCAAGTGTGTGGTTGCTTACTCTGCAGAACTTCTGTTAGTTTAGTGTAAAGGTGTGTGACTTGTGTTCCTTTGCTGAGTTGTTGATAATTCTTTGCTCTGGTCTGGATGGACACGACTAGGCATCTGCGCTTGTGACTACTCCCAACACAATTCCTGTTAGTCGGCTCCCCTCCTTCACTTTTGAGTGTGACTTTTCTGTAGTGTCTGTGTGGTGGTCAGCACGCCCTACTGCAAGTGTGTGGGAAAGTGTTTTAAACATACATCAGGCTGTGCCAGCACATGTTTGCTGCACATTGCCAACAAAAGCGCTGTCAAATAGCAGGCATGAGAACTGCTGGGCAGTGCTGCTATACTGCAACTGCTATTGCACATGCTCTGTTGTTTTACTCAGTCTGCTTTGTAACTGTGGATTTTAATTTATACTTAATAACATCCGTGAACGAACACAAAACTGTCACGACTATGTGTCAGTGGACTGAGTCTACTGAAGTTTGTACTGTTGGCTGTTCCTTTGACCACATTTCGATAGAAGTTTCTTAGTCCTGTATCATATTCATTTGTTACTACATCTTGTTTGTGCATTTTGACATTGTTGTAGTCTGACAAAAAAAAAAAAAAATAGGTTGGCCATTTTCTGGTTACAGCTTTCTGAAAGTGTAACCTGGAACGTGACCAAATTCTTTGTATCGCAAAGCTAGAAGTTAATTGTTTTCCATATAGCCAATTGCCCACCTGAACTACTTAGTTTTAGTTAATAAATACGCAAGACTGGCAGCAGTGCATCATTTTTGATCCAGTGAAATGCACTACTCCTATAATTGCTAAACTATCTTCTTGTGGCAAATTTTTTATTTTTTTCTAATGCAGAGTAAGGTTATTCCTTAAAGTGAAAAGGCCAGTTAGAAGGACGGCCATGTGTCTTTTAAAAAGAAAAATGAGTGAACTGGAGGCTCATGCGCAATTTTGTCAGCAGCCATCCCTGCTGTGATTTTTAACTGCTTCGTCTGCACCTATTCATGGGCCACTGTGACATTGTCCTACAATGGTGCTGCAGTTGAATGTGGTGGTGTTACAATAGTGCTTTGCCTGTCTATACATAACCGTAATCCGGACATCAGTGGACATACGTTTGACTTCTATGCTACACAAAGGCAGTAAATACATAATTGGGGGACAGGAAAAAAATAACACTGCACTTAAGTTAGGCTTGCCAAATACATCTTGTGTACATCATAAAATATCTCGGAGTCGAGCATAACTTGTATGTGTTGCCATGGTTGTAGAGGACATGTCGTAGGTGTGCATAAGGCTTGATAGTTAAGTGGATTAAACTTGCATGGATTGGACATGAACTGCCTGATAAATTAAGAACCTTTCTTGCTTTATACGTAAAAGAAAGCTACTACCCTAGCACACTATTAAAATACGGAACTGCAAGAGCAGCCACGACAGTAGTGGCGTTGCTTGGAATGAATTTGCTGCTTTTGGAGAGAAAAACCACAAGTGCGGCAGCTAGCGGGGCTTCAATTTCAAGTCAGATATTTAGCTTCTCTTATTAAAGTTGAGCTCTTCCATGTTTTGTGAGAAGAAAATGTGAATGTGATGTTCTTAGGGTGGGCCAGCAGCTTATAGCATTTCATTTTCTGTGCTTGAAAGTATGGGTGCCTGAATTGCAAAATTCTTAATTGAATTGAATACAAATACTATCAAAGAAATGTGACCTTGGAATATTCAGTCAGATATCAAGCACATTAAACCACCTTAACTTGAAGTTGTAAAAACAAAAATTTCAAGATAAGCGAAATTGCAAAAATAGAAGCCTGCTGGCCGTGCATAGACCACATAGAGCCTTTACAAAATGCTGCCACTAGTATCCCTGGTTGTTTTCGCACGCATCGACACTGCACACGTTGGCATCTACGGGCAAGGGAGTTACTGGCACCATGGCAAGACAGCGTGTGCTTGGCACGGAGTTGAGACGATTGTTCCTAATGCAGTGTTGGAAGCCAGTCATCATAACCGGTCAGACACCCGAAAAGCTGGCACTGCTGCTTTCTGCATCTTAATAAATTCGAGACACTTTCACTTCCAAAACTCAAACTGAAATAACGGAAGAGTGCAACTGTCACACATCAAGCAGACAACCATGAGCGATGCGACACTTACGCCTCACTGTCGCACAAGCATGAATTGAGCATTCTTATGCTGTGATGTCACTGAGATGCTGTGGGCTCACATGCTGGCTTCTTTTGTGCACAGTACCTGGACTGATCGTGCCTGCTCAAAAGTGCCAACCATCTTGCTCAAACACACGGTTAATATGCTGACCGCATTGATGTGTCATTTAGGATGGCATCCTAAATGAGAGGGGAAAAAAAAAAAGACTTCGACTCCCAGCTCACCGCTGCTGCATGAGGCCACAACAAATTGGCAGGAGGCAGCCGAGCAAGTCAGTGCAATTAGTGATAGACAGAAAGCAGGGGCAAGGATCAGTGGAAAGCGGGGCTCCGGCGTGGTGTCTGGCTCGGCTAGCGAGCTGCTGCCAGGTGAGAGGCAAGTGCAAGCATTGCTGCAGATGCTTCCCCGTCACCTTTTTCCTGGTATATTTAAGTGGAGATTTTGAGGTATCCGGAGTCCGCCTCGGAAAATTTCCGAGGTAAAAGGCGAAAAACACATGGGTTGACACCATGGCCCGAAATTTTTTTTTACTTAGCTGATAGAGATATCAGAGTTCGAGTTAATGAGGGTTTACTGCATATTTTCATTTCTAAGCAACATGAAACATAAAAGCTGTGCAGGGTCCGCATGCTATGGAAAGAAGGCTTACGCCTCGATGCACACGAACCTGTTCAGAACTGGACATCTGGTCAGCTGAGGAACTTGTAGAAGAGCAACATCTGAAAGGCGATCATATACAATGCATCATCATAATGACTGTAATGAAACGTAGGAACAGTGGAAGTTATCGAGTGGAAGTTAACTATTCTACACCGTCACTCAGCAACTGGTACCCCTCTGCAGCGACTGTGGCTTCCCCGCAGTAGAGTAGTCTCCCTTTAAATCTGGCTTTCTTTGTGTAGACTTCAATAAGTGCTGTTATCTCTTGGGTTTCAGCAGAAATGGATATTTGACATCTTTGAATAATCATTTCTCAAATCAAATCTTTATTCCTGATTTCAAGTATTCGCACACCCCTGCTTGAAATTAAGAATGCTATATGAATTTATGCTTTGGCAGCTAGTCAGGAGAAACTGTGTGCTATCAGTGATTTAGATTGGCTCTAGAGATTTAGCTTTAGCAGACATGAGACACAGTGAAGCGTGTATATGGAGACGTGCGTTTTCAATCAAACAGCTTTAAAAAGGATGTTGTGTGCTTCTGCTGTGCCATTTTTACTTTGATATCTCAACAAGATTGCATTTTTGGTTTGCAGTATTCACTGCAACATGTGGCATTGTTCTTTGCCTGGTGTGTCCGAATTTTAAGTTGGTAACGGGAAATGACAACAGGCAGTGTCTCTACAGCAATTTGTGTTGCTGATAAAAAATGTGCGGTGTTTTATTATTTGTTCCGGATGAAACAAGAAAAAAGAAGGACAAGAACCAGTGACAATAATTTTTAATGTAAACGAGTAGTCGAATGCATCAAGAAAGCTATTCATTTAATTAAAAGAACAGTGCACCTCACGGCGCATATTTGTTGCGATGAGTATAGTTAAGGAGCATTTGTTGTTTCATTTTATAAATTCATAGAGAACAGCATTGTTAACCAGCACATCTGTAGCAATAGCACCGGTAAACAGTACATGTGTCTCAAAGAGCTCTAATAGCTGCTGTTTGACAACGAATGCGCAAGTCGATGGTGTGGATGCCCACATCCTTTGTGTCAGTGCCTTCGTATTGGCGACGAGTCCAACCTCAGACCACCAACCATGAAAACTGGCGAGAGAGCCAAGGAAAGCCTTCTACTTATAAAAATTCATAGTGCTAAAGATGTCCATTGCTTTATAGAATGGTGCAGACTGGTGACGTGATCTTGCTGCAAAATTTGAGCAAAAGTGAAGCAGATGTAAACACTAACCTGGCCTGCTTTATAGTTGGCCAGCTTACAGAGTTTGCCGGTGCAGATATGTTACAGTATATATATTGTATGCCTGCTTCTATGAAAGGAGTGTGCATGATTTGATGTTTGCACATATGTGGAGTTGTCTTTTGACACTCTGGCACAATTTGTATGCACACGTATCATTTGTTTTGGCAGCTGCAGTAGTGCTACAGACAAGTGCAGTGTTTTGTCGCATAGCTACAGTTGATAGTCTGTTCTGCAGTGCTAGAGCATAGCCTCCTGTATTTCTTCAATGCGAGGCTAGTGACGCTGAAGCTGGGGTTTTCTGAGAGGGTGCCACATTTCCACTAGTTGGTCACAGTTTATGGAACATGGTTAGGGTCATGTCACTATCCTTCACGTGTCATGCGGAAGCTATCGAACGGACAGGGAGTGGCAGCAGTGCCCAGCTAAAGTTGTCCATACCCTAGCAACGATGGGTATAAAATTATTCGGAATGTGGTGTACTTAGAGTGGACCTCTGGCTCCCATGCATTGAGGAATGACTGGGCAGGCCCTGCAAAATACAGGAGGCCGTGGCTACAGTAACTGACCACTTGCTCATGGTTGTGATGCAGCCTTGCAAAGCTTCTGACAATCCCCATTTCGAGACATTCTAGTCTTGACAATGTGCCTAGAGTTGGCACGACTCATAATCAGGGTGCCACATTATGTGCCACTTCAGGTGTGTTGCAATTGAAGTGTGAATATTGTGAATATGTGAACATGAACTATAACAAAATTTCGACTGCGTGTGAAAAGCCAGTTTCAGATGGCATAGATAATTTAGGAGCCTCCGTGCAAAATCTTATGTTTCAAATACAGTTGCATTCACCATGAAAAGCGCGCAGAAAAATACAGATGCCGGCACTACCGCTCACTGGAAATGATGCTGAATCCGGAATGTTCAGAACTGTGCGGCTCCTTGACATGACCTCCGTGATAGGCGTCGCCTCGCACATTGTGCAAATCTCGGAAGCAATATGCCAGGACCTGTTCACATCTGCTAACCACCAGGTGCACCCATCAGCCGCTAAGGTGTTACTTAAAGGCTGTTAATAATAAAATGAGCTAATTACCACCTCTCCAGATTTGCCTCTCTAGCACATAGTACCCATTTTTAACCAGTTAAGATAGTGAAATTTCATTGCAGTTGGCACTTAATGGCTGCGAATACTCATGTGTTCTTGCACCGAGAGGGATGTTATCAATGTGTGCACGATGCAGTGGCCTCACCAAGTAGTCATGCATAAAATTAAAAAATGGACAGCCGGGTGCATTGTGGAGGCACCTTTCACCTCAACACATTGTGTGATGCAGTCAGGATGACAAACTTATCATAATGAGATTTGGTCTTGTTGCTTTCACCAGCATGCTAGTTATTTTTTTTTAGTCACTTGTTGCAGTTATGTTTTTTCGGGGGGGGGGGGGGGGGGGGGGCTAGTTGGCATTGAACATCTTTCTATAGGGGAATAGTAATGTGCTGTGCATTGTCAAATCACCAAGCTTTACTGGCCCACTTCTGCTTAGGCCAGTTAATAGTTTACTACTTTATTAAAAGTTTCTGATTAGGCCCACTTCAATTCGATATGAATCTCTAGTTGCAAATGAAGTGAAATTTTTAAAAATCTATCGGCATTATTTTTAGTGCCTAGTGTCATTATTATTGATGACAATTGGCTGTTATTTGGCCATTATTTCTTTTAAAGGAAAATTCAGATATTTTCTAAACCGTGTATGAAGAATGATTCAATAAGCACATTTTCAATTGAAATTAGTTGCATTCTCCAGGTACTTTTTTGACGAAATATCCTGCTTGTCTTGAGGAAAGCAAACTTATCCTTTCTTTCCTTTTTATTTCCCTTCTCTCTATCTTTAAATTCTGTTTCTATTCCCTGCTTCTTAAAGAATAGGCTGGCATTAAGCCCCCCTTGGTGGCATTTACCAACCTGCTTCCTCCAGATTTCCATCTTTGTCCTTTGTATAGGTCCGTTTTCATAATTAATAATAATAAGCCATTCTGTCTAAATGGGCTTGGCTTGAGTGGCATATTTTCCCATGTGTTATTTAACCTGATCATCTGTATTCAGGATGCATATTGGGATTGGCACAAAAGAACAAGAGACATAGAAAAAAGACAAAGGACAAGCACTAGGTTCATTGCCAACTAGCTTGCTATTAGTTGGTCCCTCAGACTGCAAGTGACTGTATGGCTGTTTGAAATTCAGACTGCTGCTGGCCCATAGGCTTTAATAGTTGGCTATCACTTTGTGCACAAATTTCATTGCAAGAAGAATAGCTGGTATTGAGCTGCAGTATGTGGTCAAATGTACCGAAATATTGGCGAGCTCTTAAAGCACTGGCAGCAATCATGGCCACCAACTCTAATAATTCTTGCAGCCATCTATGCTTACTAAGCTCAAGTGAATGTAGTAGATGTGACAGGTGCCTCTGCATTATCATTATTTACTGGCACTCTGTTCCTTTTGGAGCAGTTGTCCCAACCCCTTAGCATTGGCGAAGAGGCATTTTTATGCTCGAAAGAAACGCATAAGTTGATCGAAGTTGTTCAGCCTCTATCCTGCCTCTCGGGCACACGCTTCATGTGCAATAGTCTACCGCAAGCACACGTACTCTTGTGCACTGCAGTTTTCATCAACTGTGCCCAACATGCTGCTGAGGTGACAGTTCCGGTGGCTTGTTTTGCAGAAATTGAGAGTGCACTTATTTTTTATCTGTTGCAATATTTTAGTGGTCACCCCTGTCCATTCGTTTTTTTTTTTTTCATTGATGGCTGAATAAATTATGCTGAATGTTTGCTGATCACAGCAGAGAATGTTTATTTTTAGCAGTACACACCGAAGAGACTAGCAGTGTGTATAAAAGCTTTCACTGAGCAGTTCACAATAAATATCACACCGTCTGGCAGCTAGCTGCCTTTGTCACCTACAGTTTGAGTATGTGGCCTATTGCTCTTGTGCTTCACTGTGCTTTACGAGAGGCATTCCCAGCATGTTGAGCGGCTGTTCCATGTGGTCTTTGAATGCTTTCACAAACTCGGCTGCAGTTTCCTCGGTGATGACCCGTGCATCATATGAAAGAGTGGCAGCCATGGCATGCAGCGGCCTACCATCACACCCAGGCACTAGTGCAGATCCTCCTATGGCCAGTATGGAAGCCTGTGGAGGGTTGATCACTGCGCTAAACTGTGAGATGCCAAACATGCCCAAGTTGGAGATGGAAAAGCAGCCCCCTTCGAACTCGTTTGGCTTCAGTTTGCCCTCTCGGGCTCGGCTGGCCAGTTCTTTAACAGCGGTGGCGATTTCGTCAATGCCCAGAACATCTGCGGCTTTCACAATAGGCGTGATGAGGCCAGTGTCGGTAGCCACAGCGATGGAGATGTCGATGTCTGCCAAAAGCTCAACGCTTTCGTTTTTCCATATAGCATTCATGGCGGGCACCCGATGCAAAGCCATTGCTGCTGCCTTAATGATGAAATCGTTCACAGACACCTTGATTCCGTCAGCGGCGTATTTCTTCCGGGTCTCTAGCGTTTCATCTATGTTGCACACCACGTTCATATAACTGTGGGGGATCGTCGTTTTAGACAGGGTCAGTCGTTTGGCGATTGCACGTCGCATGTTAGTCAACGGTACGTCCTCATATTCGTTTTCCTCCGCCAACGCTATCGATTGAGTAACGAACGACTTAGGCTTGCCGGCAGGAGATGCGGCAGGCGCGGCGCCTGTTTCTGAGATGCCTTTAGCGGACACGTACCGAGCAACGTCCGCTTTCAGCAGTACGTTGTGAGGACCTGTAGCAGGCACGTCCTCCGCTTTCAACCCGTACATGTCTAACAGGTGCTTGACAGCCGGACCAACCATGGATGCCTTGGAGCGCGAACCGGCCGGCTTCTCCACTTGTTTCGGTTGGGAAGCAGCGGCACCTGTCGCGCTGGGCGCCACTGTTTCCTCAGCAGGAATGTCGACGTCCTTCCAGTCCTGCCCTTCCTCGACCATGAGTCCGATGAGCGTGTTCAGCGGCTGCACTCCAGAGTTTGCGTCCTTCAGAATTTTGGCGAGGATACCCGAGTCCTCGATTTCGTAAGCGACGACGGCTTTGTCAGTCTGAATCTCGCAGAGAACTTCTCCGGGCTGGACCGTGTCCCCTTCGTTCTTGAGCCATTTGATGATCGTGCCTTCCGTCATGGTGGGTGACAGCGCAGGCATCCGAAGCTCGATGCCTTTGACGCCGAACAGGTACGCTGTATGGTGGAAATTGTGCCTCGGCGGAAATATTTCACGGGACGATCGTAGTTTAGCGAGCAGCCGAAATGTTTGGACGAGACGGGAGGATTTCCCCATAGTCAAGGGCGCCATATCGACCACAGCCAACCAGTGTCGCAGCACGAAGCATAATGTTGACGCTTTACGCCAAATGTGGAGTTTCGGTTCTATTTTAGCCAAAATTGGTGCTCAAACTTTTTCAGTAGGTTTTTCTGAACAAACTATGCACTTGCTTGTCTATGTTTGAAATTGTAATTAGTTTCTAGCTTGTTAATGTTCAAAATATTCAACTAACGTTTCTTCAAACAGCCCGTTAAGCTTCACGATACCCGTCGGAACATTTCGCGTGTAATAGCGACGTCTTGACTTGAAATTAATGGGGAATAATATTGGCACGGCAGTCGTGTCGGTCTGTATGCATTTCCATATGAACGTCTATGCAGATATGAGCGAAATTTAAATAATTATTTTTGTACTAAGCCAAGGCCTGCTATGACTATGCCTTCAGTTCTTTTGGCTGACTCAATCGCTGTTGAACTTGGCGGTAAGCGTTGATTATTCTAGTAAACTTAGTTTCCTTTTAGAATGCAAAATGCCCTTCTGTGGAAGGACAGTCGGCAGCTTTTCACCGTGTACACATTTTAGCTGCTAACTCAGCAATCAATGCTCTGCATTTTTCTTTGCATCCCCTCAGCTAACCAGCCATGGCCTGACGATGCTAAAGTATTTCAGTCTTTTGAAAGTAAGCTGTTGCTTGCTAATTTCCTATTTTTAATTTCCAGCCACTGTTTGCAAGTTCGTGTTGTCTGAACTTATTTCTGGTGTCTTTTGTACGTCTATGGGGAAAACAGAGTATCAGGTACTTTTACCGGAAAGCGCGAGTTCTCTAGGCGTCCAGACATTCCTTCGGATGGCCGGCCTTGATCATGAAGTGGAAATGCGCCCCAACGTCGAGAGCATTTCGCCGTCAGGTAATGCAGCCGAATGCTGATGTGCAGAGGCCTTACTATGCGTGGTTATTATGTGCCCTAAGCAGCTCATTTTCTTTTTTTTTCTTCAGGAAATGTGCCGGTGCTCAAATGTGGGCCGTTTGTCATTGCCGAGATGGACCCCATCGTCGCGTTTGTTAATACGAAGGTAAGAGATGCAAACATTGTAGAAAGCTTGAGCGCGTCATTGTTATAAAGTCTATAGCCGATATGTCTCCGTCGATATAGATGAGTCGATATGTCTCATAGGTCAGTCGACCTTGAGCGAGAACACGTCGACGACACGAAAGGTAAAAAAAAAAAAAAAAGTCCACGAATCCTTGATCTTTGGTGGGATTCGAACCTATTACCTTTTGTGGTAATGAAGACGAAGTTAACTCAGGGGCAGTGTTAAGGCGACCCGCCGCGGTAGCTTAGCGGCTATGGTGTTGCGCTGCTAAGTACGAGGTCGCGGGATCGATTGCGGCCGGCATTCTAGTGTACTATATTAGGCGCATTTCGATGGTGGCGATATGCAATAATGCCCGTGTCCCGTGCATTAGGGGCACGTTAAAGATAAACTCGTGGTCAAAATGAAACCGGAGACCGCCACTACGGCGTGCCTCATAATCAAATGGTGGTTTTGTTACGTTAAACCCGGAATTCAATAGAGTTAATTCACTTGAACCCACGACCATCGGTGGGAGTCGAACCCACCATCCTTGGTAGTAAATAAGGTGAAGATGCAGTTAATTAAGATGGAGTTAAGACACTTGAACCTATGACCATTGGAATTAAGAGGGACGACTAATGACCCCTTGAAATTGCTTAGTGTAGTTTGTTTATACCCCAGTCACATGGGCACTTTCAAAGTCCTTTGAACCAAAGATCCAAATACAGGCACAGCAAAGGAGCCCTACTGGAAGGGAGCTTTGAGTCAAAGGAGTGCGTGTTCGTCCTTTGAAACCTAGAGGGCGTCCGACAGCAGAAAAAATAATCTCTAAAAATATGGAAGTTAAATTTTTACCTCTTCAGAACAAGCTTATAAGTACTGAATACTATTACTAAAGTACCAATCACTTTCGGGACACCCGCAATCTCCATCATGAAAGCGCCGGTACAGCAGCGCCGGCACGGTCTGTCGTCAGCAGCAACATCGACACAACACTGGTGCCATGTGCGATTTGGTTCTTTGGTTAGCGGCTGCTAGGCATCCCAGTCTCCTCGGCTTTCTTCTGCGCATCTTCTTCCCTCGTCACTTTTGTTTTGTAGTTCTTTATATTACTGCGTTTACGCGTACCTACCGCTGCCTAGCCACAAGGAATGAAACAAAACAGCTGAAGCAAGGGCAACAACGAATAATCGACGCCAACATGCGGTGTACGAAGCAGTACACAGGGTGGCCATCATTACTATAAATACATCAGTATTTCGTAAAGTAATGCCTTTACTACATGTGCATTTTGTTTTGATGTTTCTATGTATTAGGAAAAATAAATATTGCTGAATAAAATGTGACAAAGTTATTATAAGACGCATTTGGGCCATATTTTTTTATTGCTATTGAGGCGATGGCAGCGCTAAGGTTATGTTGCGGTTTCTGTTAAAAGCTTCAACGGAGACCATCTGGAGACCGTGTAGCACTGACACATATCCCTTGAACTAATGTACCTTTGAAAGCTCAATGCTCCTTAACTTCTAAAGACCTTTGGCATGCTCGTGTGACTGGGGTATAAACAAACTACACTAAGCAATTTCAAGGGGATGACTAAGCGAATTAAGAATATGAGTAAGCAAACTAAGGGGGATGTGTAGGTCATGTGTCCGCCTTTATTGCATTGTCTCCTGGGCTTTCGCCTTCAGGTCGTCCTGGGATAACATAAGAGACCGTGTGATTTTTTTTTTAGAGACTCTTTTTGTCATATAAGTATGTCCTGTTTCTATGTAATTGTCAATGAACCTCGCATCTTAAATGATAATATTTATTCACACAATGACAATCTATTCTCCATTAGCCAGAAGCAAGGCTGTGCAGGTAAGTGGAGTTTCTGCTTGACAGCGTTAAGATATCGAGGTGGCTATGCACATCTAAAAGCACCCATTTAATTAGAGGAAAATTTGGCATGTGCCTGAATGGGGCGCAACCTTCAAAGCATATTGATAAATTTCCCCCAAAATAAAGCTTCACAATTAAAAAAAAAGAAAGAGAGGGAGATTGTCATGATTTGAGGATCACTGGACCACATACCTGACTAACTCAGTCATTGCACATGATCTAACTAGGAGACACTATTAATGACTGCAGTACCAGGGCATCGAAGCGAAAAGTTTTGGGGTTCAGGTTCAGGCTAATACATTTTCCAGTTCGGTTTAGGTTTAGCTCCAGAGCAAAAATATAATGGGTTCATAATAGCCCAGAAATAAGGGGAAGGAAAAGTTCTAGAAGACATATTTTTTAGCCTGACTCGCAAATTTATTTGAGTAATATAAGGATAATTTCTATCCTTACGTGATACAGACTGGTGTATATCTCAAGGCAAGCAAGTGAACTGTTTTTTGTTTTCAAAGTCTGACAGGGCTTAATGTGTTAAAAACATATTTGATGTGCATTGAAAACAAGAAGAAAGGCACACAGATAAACATACGAGAGTGCTGAAGCAGCTGACATCTGATATTTACTGAAACTTCCCGTGCTCCTATATGTATACATCATTGTACAGTCACGTGATGCATCCTACCTATCTTGCTGATGAGTTAAGAAGCAAATTTCTTTTGCCAACAACAAAATTCATGGTGTACTGACACACTTGACCCCTTAGTTGATTATGGCTTTCACCTCGGTGTTTCCATGCCAGCATTTATCTTTGTGGTAGCTGATTATGCTGCAGTTTGAAAACTAGTAAGCAACCACAGTCATTGCAATCTCTGTAGTATGCAATCTTTCGTTTATGCTCTCTTAACTGATCACCGCAAAATAGAGAGTGAAGCATCAAGAGTGGCCTGTACACGGTTCTCAAAACATGAGTTCATCCCAGTATCTCACGGCTCACGCTTTTCCTTGTCATTGCAGGGCATTCAGCTCACCCAGAACTTGTCTGTGCAACAGAAGGCTGACATAAGGGCCTACATGTCCTTAATCAACACAGTGTTGGTCAATGCTGAGGTATGCCATTGTCGACACTTGCAAAAAGAAAAACATGACTTTGTTGTTCTTGCACAGCTTTTAGTCAAGCTGCCACAGAATGCATGTATGGTTGAATTTTGTGGAAGCAGAAATGTTGAGTTGGCTCGTAATTTATATTATTTCTCTTACTTTCTATGAAATAGCATTATAGGCATTATTCGTGAGTGCTGAGCATTGTGGTTTATCACCAAAAGCAATTGGACAGAGAGACAAAGAAATTCTAGAGGGGAAAGGGGGCGGGGGAGCACCAGTAAACCATTTAATACTCGTTGCTCGATCTAAGCTGTATTGTGGCAGTAATGCAGTTGGACCTTAGATAACTAAACTAAAGAACCGTAAGTCAGTGTATGAGTCGGCACGACTGCATGATTTAACTACAATGCAAGCTAAATAAATTTGAGTGTAGAAGGTCTACCACGTTACACAGGTAATGAGTTGCATTTTGCATGTGCAGGGTGTCCCACACAACTTTAGCCAAACTTAAAAAATATGCAAATGCCACATAGCCGTCGCTTGCAGATACTCAAGTTATTTTTTTCATTCTGCCTGATTAGACAATTAATTAATTAACGAACTTCTCAAATACTATAATTAGATTAAAAGTGTCAATGAAAAAATTGTAGAGCGACATGAAAAACTCCCAATACAGATTTCTGTTGCTCAATATGTGCCACATAAAAGTGTTTTTCCAAGCGTGAAAGAAGCTAGTGAATACATGCAAAGTGCCAAGTGCACAATTTTCTCATTGACACTTTTCATCTAACTATAATATTTGAGAAGCGTATTAATAATAAGGACTAATTATGTAATTAGGGAGAATGAAAAAAAGTAATCTGAGTATCTCTAAGTGACAGCAAACAACATAGCCCTGGTTCTGTCCAGCTACATGGCATTCGCATATTCTTAAAGTTTGGCTAAAGTTACGTGGGACACCCTGCACACACACACACACCATTTCATAATGACGGCAGTGAGAGCAACGAACCCAGCACCAACCAAGCTCCACCGTAGGCTAGTTGCACCCTCCTGAGTGCCCCGCTTTGCCAAAAAGGCGTTTCAGCAGGGAGGTTACAGACTTGAATAAAACAATTGTTCATCTATACAGCACACTTGTATCTCTTGCAGCCGGTTTCAATCTCTAATAGTCATCACAAAAAAGGAATTGTAAAACACACTTGTCCATGCACGGTACTCTTTCACTTTGCGTCGGTGGTCATTTCGACTGGATATGTAATTGGAAAGGAAGGTGTACAATCAGTGCACTTTAGTGGTGCTGACATATGCAGTAGAGACTTGGAGACTGACAAAGAAGCTTGAGAACAAGTTAAGGTTGGACCGCGCAAGGAGTGATGGAACGAAGAATGCTAGGCATAACATTAAAAGACAGAAAGAGAGTGCTTTGGATCAGAAAGCAAACGGGTATAGCTGATATTCTAGTTGACGTTAAGAGAGCAAAATGGAGCTGGGCAGGTCATGTAATGTGCAGGTTAGATAACTGTTGGACCATTAGTGTTACAGAATGGCTACCAAGGGAAGGGAATCGCAGTCGAGGATGGCAGAATATTAGGTGGGGTGATGAAATTAGGAAATTCGTGGGTGCTAGTTAGAATCAGTTGGCGCAGGACAGAGGTAATTGGAGATTGCAGGGAAACGCCTTCGTCCTGCAGTGGACATAAAATTGGGTGATGATGATGATGATTTAATTGGTTTCATCAATGTTCTTGTTATGAGCAATTCCAGTGTTACCATGAAAAACACAACAGAAAAAGTTCAAATGGAGTTTTTTTTCTTTTTTTTTGACGCAATGAAAGTGATTCCCAACCCAGTTTCATTTTCATAGCGGTGCAGCTGTCTGTCTGCTTGTACTGCTCTAAAACAAATCACTCATCTCTATTCTGAATTTTTGTGAGCTTATCTATGGACCTGGCCTGCATCGGATCCCATACAGAGCATGCATACTCCAATATTGGTCTCATACATGTGAGGTAGGCTGTGTTCTTTAAATTCTGGGGTGCCCATCTTAGAATTGGATCAGAAATGATTTGACTGGGTGAACGTGGCTTGTCCTGATCAACGGAGCTACATCAACTGGTGTCACTGTAACTTCTGGCATACCCCAAGAATCTGTGTTGAGGCCATTGTTGTTTTTGGTTTATAATAATGATATTGTGCAAGGACTTCAGTGCAAAGTATGATTGTATGCAGGTGATTGCATAATATTTAGAGATATTCAAAATGATCATGATGTTACTGCCTACAGAGTTATTTAAATACTATCCAAGGCCGGTGCTCGAAGTTTGGCATCTCTTTAAACAATGCAAAGTGTCAGCTCATGTCTTTCTCCCATAAATGCCTCCCTGTGAGATGTGTTTATAATTTGAATTGATTGCCTCTAGAACAGGTTGAACATTACAAATATCTTGGGGTCTACTTTTCAGAAAATTTGACCTGGAACAAAGTTATAGAATACCTCACCTTAAAGTCATCAAGAATGCTCATTCTCATTAGACGAAATTTTCATCAAGGCCCCAAAAATGTAAAAGAGCAGCTTTACAACAAATGTTCGCACAATACTCGAGCATACTTGCGTGTCTTGGGACCCTCGAACCTCTTATATTATAGACAAACTTAAACGCTTTCAAAACTGCACTGCCATGTTTGTTTCTAGAAAAACAACTTCCACAGCAGTATTACATAAATTAAAGAAAACCTTGGCTGGCAAACACTAGCACAACTCCCTTTAACAACAAAATCAGTACTTTTTTCCTAATTTACTCTGATCTCACTGGAATAAACAAGAACTTGTAAATTTTTTTGCCCCATTTCATTTCTTTGTGATGTGATCACGAGTTCAAACTTCTTGAAAAATGCTGTCACACTGATGTTTCCGCATGTTTCCGCAAATCATTTTTCACACTTACTTTAACGCACTGTGTTAAGCTTTCTAAGATTATTGTTTAATGTAATATGTACTCCGACTTTCAGTCGTTTTTATCGTCTAATTCTTCGTTGGTGCATATCATTGTGCTTTGTTCGATAAGCAATTCTTCTTTTTGTGTGATGTGAATGCACCTGTCAACCTGTTAGGCTTTTTCTTCTCATTGTGCTTTTTGTTTTTTTATGTTGCATTTGTGCCTTGCTGTCAGCTTTTTTGCTTCTGTTTTTCTTTTCACTACAAATGCCCACCCCCACCCCCCTACAATAATGCACTTCTGGCGCTGCAGGTACTTGTATAAGTAAATAAATAAAAACATATAAAGCGAAGTGCTAGGTAATTTTCTAGAAGCATAAAAGCAGTCGATTTCTTCATACTTGGCGATTCCTTTTATCTGGAGAAATTCTTTAAAAAAGGAACTGTCATATCTAGGCTCTGCCATTCTTGCAGATAGGTATGTGACTAGGTGCACATTAGCAGAAAAAACAACAGATTTTGCTAATTAACTTTTTAATTACTAACTTTTGTGTGCTTGCTTTAATTGTAGAATTGAAGCTGAGAGTAGTGAATTCATGTTTGTTTATAAAAATTTTAAGACTTGGATTGCTTTCTAGATGCCTGTCCCCAAAATCTGCTAAAGAATGCATTGGCATTCCAGTTAAGGCTATCCCGAATGGTTAGAGGCACACTTTTAAAAAACTGCTAACTGGAACACCCATGTATAGCCCAACCCACTTGTAAGAATACCGGTCTTAACCCTTTCGCTGTCGGACCTTTCTGGCCGTGACGCCCCCCCAGTGTCGGCTTGGTTTCAGGGAACGAGCATAACAGGGAATGAACATAGCAATTTATTTTTGATTGTGATTGGTATACAAACAACATAGTGACTGCAATGTGCACATTTCAGTGTTCTGCAGCTGTTGTTAGTAAACATCATCATCATCATCAGCCTGACTATTACATCCGTTCAACATCCGAATCTGACGATGCGGAACTCCCCTCTTCCTCGCATGAGACTGTCCGAGTCCGAATCCGAGCTCGGCTCGTACTCTGAATCGGAATTGAGCCACCGCTCCAATGAGCAGACGAAGGTCCGCGCACTCAGCCATCCGAAAGTAACCGCGCGCAGGGAGGATGCGCTTTCAGTCGCCCGCACAACGGAGAGAAATGGGACGTTGCGTGATCAAGAAGACAGAGGGAGATGGAAATAGGCTAAAACAAAGTTCAAAGGGCTTTACATTTACTGCTGCAAGTCGGAAGCGAGGGTGCGGCGAGAGAGCGAAAGCAGCAATCGAGTCACTCTTTTCGGAGAGGCAACGGCGCGACGCGTGCCTCTGAACTTGACGCGCCGTAGCAGACACACCAACAGAATAAAAATAAAAACCTTCAAACCCGCGGAGATGCCAGAACAACCCTTGAACCCATAACCACACGCGCGCGACGCATGATACAGCGAACGCGGAGCCACCGCGCCACTCAGCAAAGAGAGAGGGGCGAGTGGCAGTCGCACCGTACTCTTCAATACTTGACTAACATAGGTCGAGGCGAAAATACGAACTTGTAGAAAGAGTCAACAGATGGAGGGGCCAGTTCAGGAGCGCCAGCTTTGCGCTCAGGCGCGAAATTTTGAACGCACGATAGAGAACGTACCGGTACGTCGGTGACACTGTGGGGGGGAAGCGCGAAAACGTACCGGTACGTCCGTGACAGCGAAAGGGTTAAAAATGTCTAATTTCAGAATGAAAAGCAGCATTACTGTCGGCTTTAGTATGTGTTCTATGGTAAAACAACCTGCTTTCTAGACCTTTTGATTGGGCGAGGAGGAAAGGGTGCACAGTGATCTCTTCCTCCTCTCTGGCTTGTGCGGTCTGGCGCGGCACTGCTTGAAAGTGTCACTGTCGCGTGCTGTGGAATGATTGGAGATGTTTGAGCTCATACTTTTTGAAATTTACACAACGTCCGTTCATGCAAGGTTGTCGGGGAACCAGTGTGTGTGTGCCTGTCAGTGCATCAGTAACTACAGTTCGCGTAAATATCTCTTGAGGGCGCAGACATGTGACGAGCATCGTCAGCTGCAGTATGTGTATGTGTTGCGAACTATTTTGGGCGTATCATTTCCAATTCAATGAAGGGAACCGGCATTTGTGTATTGCCAGGAAATGGAAAATCTGCTCACCCTCTAATCGCTTGGCATAGGAACTGAAACATAACAGCACATGCTCATCTACGGCCAACCTAAGGCAACTCCGAAACATAAAAAATTCGGACTTGATGGATATTCCGGACTTCATAAATGCGCCATCAGGGTTCCCATATCGCTATCGCATTTTCTCGACCGATTTTTCAGACCACATAAAGCCAGAAGTTCGATTTTCCAGACAAAATTTTCCATGACGGACCAGCGCTATGAGTCAGGGAGGACGCCATTTTGAATCTTGAGCTGCCTGACTACCTTCGGATCGGATGTGAAGTGGCTTGGATTGGTATAGTAATTTGATTAGCAAGTATAGGAGGCGTCCAAATCCATGCAGCAACAGTGGCGCCTATTGTAAGGAACGCCGATCTTAAAGGCCGTGCTTTTGCCTGTAGCCTGTGGCAGAAGCAATTTTGAGAGCCGGAAACCAATCATGCGCGGCCAGCTTTGGATACCACCTAAGAACACCAGGTGATGCTAACAATAACCACCATCATCATCAATTTTGCCTCAGTATCGTAGGGGGTGTTGCGCACGTTTTCGTCCTGTAGTGATCCGCCGGCTTTTATTCAGTACAGTGCAATTGAAATCATCGCCTGCCATCACTAGCCGCCGTACAACACATCATCGCTATTTCAGTGTGTAGTGACCGTTCATTCAGCACAACGCTGACAATTTTTTGACACCATGGCCCCTGCTCTTCACCTGCCTCCACCGAATGTGTTGAAGAAACATGTAAAATATTTCACCATGACGCTAGACAAGGAGGCCGCCATTATCAGGCTTATCGAGCAAGGACGGACCCAAGCCGACGTCGCGAAGGAGTTTAATATCTCCAAACAGACCTTGTCTGATTATGTGACAAGCAAAGAAAAGATTTTGTCTGCAATCGACCAGTCGCACTGCAAAACTACAAAAAATTGCCGGAAAGGACAACATACGAAGCTTGAAGAGGCCCTGCAGCTGTGGTTGAAAGGAGTCCTAGCAAAGAACGTCCCTGTTTCGAGCAACATGCTCAAGCAGAAAGCCGAGATGCTTGCTTTAAAAATGGGCATTCAGGACTTCAAGTTCCCCGATGGGTAGATCCGTGAGTTTAAGAAAAGACATAGAGTCTCTTTCAAGAAAGTTTGCGGGGAGAGCGGTGCTGTGGATCAATCTACTGTCACGGATTACTGGACAAGTAAGTTGAAGGCTCTGCTACAAGGGTATGCTCCTGCAGACATTTTCAGTTGTGAGGAGACAGGCCTATTCTTCTAAATGCTGCCGGACCGTTGACTTTCCTTTACTAATGAGGTCTGCACTGGTGGGAAGCATAGTAAGGAGAGGGTAACTGTCATGGTTGAGGCAAATGCGGTTGGCACCGAGAAGCTGCCCCTTCTAGCAATGGGGAAGGCGAAAAACCTGCGTTGCTTTAAGGGTGTGGAGAACCTGCCTGTGTGGTACAGCAGCAATACAAAGGCCTGGATTACACAAAGCTTGTTCGAAGATTACGTCCTCCATCTGGACCGGATGTTTTAGTGCCAGAAGAAGCAAGTGTAATATTCATAGACAACTGCGGGGCGCATGGCGCCTTAAGCGACCTGCAAGCTATTCGTCTTAAATTCTTGCCGCTGAATACAACCAGTGTGCTCCAGCCGATGGACCAAGGGGTCATTAAAAACGTTAAGGTGGACTACCGGGCCTGTTTACTTGGCCGCACACTCATGTGCTTTGACAGTGGGAATGCATACTCCGTTAATCTGTTCATGGCACTCTGCATGCTAGAGGATGCCTGGAAGGCTGTTCAGCCTTCGACGATTGCAGATTGTTTCAGGCGTGCTAGATTTTGCACCTCTCAAGAGCCCGTGACTGAAGAGACAAACGGCACCGCTGAAGACATCAAAACCGGCGAGCAGCTGATTGCCGACTTGCGCAGCAATGGGATGGACCTCCCCGTGGCTGTTACTTTTCGCGAGTTTGCCACAATCGACAAGAACATAGATTTGTGCGCGGAGCTTACGGGCAACGTGATCGTGCGCCAGGTGACTGCACCGCCACAAAGTGACTCTGACGATGACATCTCTGGCCGCTCGCAACCATCAACGCAAGACGTTGTCAACGCTCTTTAATATTGTTGTCTAGTATGTATGACGAGAACATGACGCTTGCACAGATGCAAGCCGACGTCGTTACAAAAAGCAGGAATTTAAAACAAGGGACCATCCACAACTTTTTCAGTCCAGTTTAGCTGGAATAAAGTTTGGTTTTGTGACTCATGGATTGTGCAGACTGTTCTTTTATTTGGACTATTCTTTGGTCCCTTCCAGGTCCGGAAAATTGTTTGGCTACTGTATTTGTGATACACTGGCATCATTCTTGCGCATTTCAAGTCTAATAGACTTGAAATTACTATGATATGTCATTGCTAGCCACCTGTATGAGGCCGATGGCGCTGCTCAGCACAGCAATAGGCTGTTTCACATGGCGCGATTTTCAGTCAGCGACACAGCGAATTTCGTCGCTCAGCGACTGCCGCGACGTCGTGGGCTCTCCGCGACTGGATTCCAACAAGTTGGTCGCGCCGTCGCTCAGTCGCAGCGATCGGCGCGATGTGGGAGGGGCAATGTGCGTTTCACCGCGCGTTGGTAGCTCTGTGGAGCAATGTCGCGCCTCAGTTCTAGCTATGTTTAGGGCGTACCCACCAGCGTTTGCGGCTTAGGAGCTTCATACATTTTTTTCTTTCGCTTACACAATTCGTTTGAAAGGAGAAGCTGCACGCTATCCAGATCAGGAGAAGGACGCCGCTTCAACATAAGGCACGTACCCACTTGATTGCCGCCGTCGTCAACCTCTTCATCCCTACAAATCGCGCCAGCTGCTTATATACATGCACACTCAACAGTAGTTTGTTCTTCGCAAAAGTAAATAATCATCCAGGGAAAAAAGTTGCGGCTTCCATAGTAACAACGAAACCAGAGTGTGCTAAACGGAACCACCCCACCGACGCCGCGCGAGCCGCACGCTCATACTTGCGGTGTTATGCAGCGCCTCACTCACTGTATCTGCAAGCTGTCGTAAAGTCTCAACCCTTTTAAACGTTACAAATGGTCTACCTATTCTATTATCGAATAAAAATACGAAAAATCGAATATTTGTCTAGTTTCCATGTTGTTTTTATTTAACGATGCAGGCATGGATACTTTGTGAGCAAGAGGCAACCCTCCGCTTCGCTGCGACGGATATCACGCTGCCGCAAACGCATGTGAAAGCTGTGAGCGAAAATCGCTCTGCGACGTGCGCGGCAGAACAATTTTTTTCGCCCCAATCGCGCCATGTGAAATAGCCTAATCACTGCGGCTGGGGAACCAGAATGATACATATATAAGCTATGTGCTTCAGCATAACCTTTTTTGCCCTGTAAAGCCGTTCTATCCGAGAGGGATCGCGTAAAAAGAATGCGACGGCTATTTGTGAGGACAAAATTTCTGTAATACGAGTAAGTGCATTGTAGAGAATGGGACGAACAATACTGAAAAGAAAATTCGGTTATCCTCTTTCTGAAAAGAGAGAGAGAGAAAACAGGCTTACGCCGCTATAAGACTTCACATGGTCATGCCGCACAATGTTTATAGATCTATAAACGTTGATGTCACATGCTTGGACCATGCACTATATAGAGCAAAGATATCTATAATCCAGCATCCACCACTGCTTCGGGCGCTCACGCAGTTCATAAACAGTCGCTTTGCTGTACAAGTGCAATTCACCCTGTAAGGTGTGCTGTTATTACTAACCAAAACTATTTTATTCATGGGTGGAAGCCACTTCCACCGAACGAAGTAGTCACGCAATGTAATCTGCTGCTAACAGTTTGAACTCTTCTCGTAGTATAACGGCACAGCTTCTACCATAGCAGAACGGTGCCCATGCTGTTACGATCGTCGTGTATGTTTCATTGCTCCTAAACCGCAGCTTAGAAGTAAAGGAGAATACTGCTATAAGGTCACATTAATGAATGGAATTTTCAGAAATACACAATTGATCTCTGAGGCTGATTGTAGGCTCAAACACACGTGCACACATCGCACTGTGTGCTCTGTCCGCCTCAACGCCAGCAGAAATCTGGCCATGCTGACCTAAACTGCTTCAGTACGTCTCACAGAGCCCTTTTTCATGTAGAACCACGTCACAGTAAATAGACCGTGCGACCGCGAAACAAACACCAGAAACCAGTTCTGTGCGTATACCTGACATACAAGACGGAGCGCTCACCCAAGCCAGCATACCAACTGCTGATAGATGGCGCCACTGCGTACGCAATATGGTGGCGCCCTTGAGAAAACGGTCTATAGAATGTTTCTGAGCCATATCATTGGTCATAAGAATGGGTGTGGTTGCTGTGAGCCAGTTTCGAAAGCAAAAAGCTGTGTGGGTTGCCTGTGAAAGCTCAAGGGCTCGAGCTTCAGCAATGACAACTATGATGGCAACATGATAGTGCAGCATGCCTCGGTTGGGGTTTTGCAGGAGGCCATAGATAATTGAATCTCTATGGAGCTTCATTTTCGCAAAGGATTTGTCACTATGCTATGTGGTGCACTTAGATGGGTGTTTCACGGACTTTTACAGTAAATGACCCCTTTTAGTTATACCGAACCTACCATCACTCTCCACCTTTACAAGCCTTCTGAAAATTTACTTTTTTGAGTGACACAGATACATTTATATTTCAATATACTTAAAAGACATTAAACATTGCTTAACAGGGAATGATTTGATCATATATTTTAATGAGAAGGAGGTATGTACTTTAACCCTTGAGGTTTGCACTTTATGAGCTATATTTCTTTGGCTACCTACCAAGCGAAAATTTATCATCTCGCACTGATAAATGAAGGAGCGCCAAGAGTGAAGTGGATAGTTGAAAGCTGGATGTCAAATTTTGATAAGAGGCATTGATGTCATAGTGATAGAGCTAGTTGGACCCTCCATGACTTACATAAAAAGAAAGACTCGTGACCCATTTGTGGGTCATGACCTGCAGTTTGAGAAACACTGACTTAGATGCTCTAGAGCAAATGTCGGCAAGCTTTGCGTGAAGCATGCAAAGCTGACAGATTATGGCCTTTCTCGGAAACAGTGAAAGTTGCATGCTTCTCTTTTTAGATTAAAACGTTTATAGGGGTTCTGAACCAGCCATCAGCTTTGGTGAAAAAACGCATTCTGTGGGTAGCATATGATGCTGCAAGTATCTCAACCAAATTTTGTAGTCGTGCCCGGTGCATGGAGCTCGCAAGCGGAGCGCAGTCATCTTTTTTTTAAACACTCTCTTTCCAATGGAAGCCTTCTTCTTACTCTCTTTGGGCACTGTATTTCGTCGTATAGCATATTCCCATAGGCAGCCACATGTTGGAATATCAGTCAAGAAGGGTGTTTGGATCAGTGCGCTTCTTCCTACTTTTACTGTGTATATTTATTGAGGCAGCTTAATAAACGGGCTGACGTAAGTAAAAATCTGGTTTCAAATTTGCTCGGCCACGGCCGCCTGCATAGGAACTAAACTTTGCCCAGACTACTTATTGGTGTTGTAGCCATCGTGTCTCACAAATTTCGATTACTTTTGAACAGTCAATTAGCCTCGCACCACGCTAAACTTAAGACCAGACCACACGCACGCTTGCCAGCGCGCACTCACACCTGGTCGCACCTGGCTAGATGCCTTAGCAGACTTCGCCTCATGTTGAGCTGTTGACAGCATTTCCAGGTGCGTAAGTTGGATGTGGCTACTATCCATCGGTCATGCTCTTGTGCAGGATAAAGCCGGTCTGTGCCATGTAGCGTGACCGGACTGGAGCATATGAGTGCGAGCATGCGCTCAAGCCCTGTTGTGCATAAAGCAAATGCAAATGTTGCGCATTCGCACTACTGTTGCACGTAGCTGCGGTCTGCTATGTAGCGGAGATGCCGCGGCTGCCGCAGGGTGCCACGATGAGTCTGCTCGCTGAGCACACTATGGCTTGCTGAGGACAGTCGCATTTGGTGCATCGTAGGCGCCAAAATCGGAAATAGTGGCTTCTGCATGAACATGCGAAAATCAAATCAATGCCAGGTTGTGGGCACACGCAGCTCCACCATAGTTTTTCACATTTGATTGCCAATAATTCTGCTTCTGCTGAATGCAGTGAATCATCAAAACTGAGAGCTGGGCAAGTTGGTGTGATTCCATCTTAACAAAAAACTGAGCAAGAAAGACGTGGACGAGCAAACAAATGACTGACATAGGCGTCTTTTTTACACAGTTCTTTCTTAGTATTCTGAAGTAGTCTAGCTTAACTTCAAATGTATTTTTCGGCTTTAAATCTTTCCTTACATTCTTTTTTCACATATACTTATTAGAAGAATTATATGTTATAAAAATGTTGGTTGGTTGGTAGTAGCATATGCTTATAGTGAGTTAGATTGTATATTGTAAAAAGTCGTATATCTCAGAAATGCTGCTAGCTATAGGATTTCTCAGGGTGTCTAGTGACCTGAAAAGCCTGTAAATGTCAAGGGAAATCTTGAGCACCCAGAAAAGTGTGGGAATTTTTCATTTTAGTGAGTAAGGTCATGAAAAATTAGATTAAACTGCCCAAGTTGAAAATTCATGTAGATTAGTTGTCCGCAAAGTTATTAGGCTCTTTGCAGCAGTGTATGTCAGCTTTCTTGCACAAGGATGTTGCTTTTCGATCAGCATAATAAAGAAATTCATTCTTAAATTATGTGCAGCACTTGCTTGTGGTTCAACATGAGTGCAAGCTTAGCCCCTGCATGCTTTGCAAAACAGCTTCAGATTCTATCTCAGCACAGATGTTTATACACAGGGCTTGTTGTATGCATCTTGTGAGCATCTTGTATGCTACTTTGAAGAATATGGACGAATATGGACTTTGGAATATGGAAGAATATGCTACTTTGAAGAATATAGCGAGCAGCCGTGCTCGTTGGTGTTTATTGCGGTGCGGTGACCAATGTTGCCTGCCGAGCTTTAGCAGGCCACCGAGCCTGGCGGCGAACGAACATTATGCCTGGGGGGCGTCGCTTGCTTGCTACAGAGGGGCAGGTCGCAGTCAGGGAGCAAGACATCTTCAAACGCCAGATAGGTGCCTTTTGTGCGAAGCAGCTGGAGCTTGGCGTCAATGCTCTCGGTGGCAGCCATGGCCGTGAAGTCAATGACCGGTCGGCCGTGGTCTGTTGCATGAATTGCAGCGCAAAAAAGTCCATTGGCAACGGCGTTGGATTTTCTGCTGACGTGACAAAATGTCACTGGTGTATTCAGAAATGTAGGTGAGTTGTCCGAGTTTGTGAGGAGCATAGGAGGTGTTGCTGTATGCTAAGGCAAAATTCTGTTGTTTATGGTCAGTAAGGATATGGAAGAAGCATCTGAGTTAATGTTGAAAGTGCTTCACAGCCAAAGAGATGGCAAGCAGCTCTTGGTCAAATGTGCTGTAGCAGTGCTCAGAGTGTGCAAGCTTCTTGGAAAAAAAGGAGATAGGCTGCCTAGCACCAGCACCTAACTGCTGCAAGACTGTGCTGACAGCGGGAACCAATCCGTCAACCATGACGGATGTTGGGGTGTCACATTTGGGCTGGACGAGGAGCGTCGTGCCAGCAATGGTTTCTTTAATGCCTGCAAATCCAGTATCAGCGGTGTCATTCCAGGGCACGGGAGTATTCGGTGCCTTGAGGTCCGAGAGAAAGTTGTGGAGAGGCTGCAGTATATCGGCGCAGCAAGGAATGAAGTGGTGGTAATACCGTATTTACTCGATTCTAATGCGTCCTTGATTGTAACGCGCAGCCGTTTTCCGCGACCAAAAAGCAAAAAAAAAAAAGAGCTCTCGATTGTAACGCGCACCTGTTTGCCATGACCTTAAGAAATAAGAAAAGTCCTATACAGCACCTCATTCTTTCATACAGAAATACAACTTTATATCATTTTGAAAAAAACAAGGATTTACTCCCAATGCACTGAAGTTGCGATAAATAAAAAAAGTTGCAGGTTTGCCCAAAAGGCGAAGCATCGATTACGATAGCACACAGTTATACAAAAAGTAAGGATAGTAGTTTTATCGGCCGTATAAACTTTTAAACATTTGCTTACTAGCTAAATTAACAAGCATGGTGTCACGTGCGCACAAGCATACATAAGCACGTCACACTCAGTGACCGCGGAAATTTTACCGCGAGGAAGTGGGGTAGCAGGTAGCCTTTGTGCGGCCTCTCGCTTCAACGCAAACTAAGCGACGAGAACACAGCGTGGTGCACATAGATGAGTAGAATCTTGCCTCCGTCGCAGATCGCTTTCAAGAGGGACCGTGCAGCCGCGCCGTGCGTAGCAGCCGCCAGTGTAGAATGCCTCTCCTGTTTGCGCCAGTCATGCACGCAAGTTTCGGGAACTCCGAAGTTCCTTGACATGGCCTGATTTCTATCCGTCTCCACACACTTGATCGCTTTCCTCTTAATTGCGACATTCTGATGAACTCGGCAGGTCTTTGCAGTCGGCACTTCCATGCTGAAAGAGCAAATGCAGAAAACGGGAAGATGGACGGTGCACTAACTTAAGCCAAAGGAAGCGTTGCCTAAGCACACCTACTGCAGCACGTGGTAGTGGATGGCTTAGGAAACTCGCGGTTGGCTGTGACAGGGTTAGGGAGTGCACGAATGCCGTGTGTGTTGATGCAATGGCCGAGAAAATCCAACTCCTTGAACACCGAACTCACTCTTCAGACCATTAACGACAAGGCCAAACTTGCTGAGTCTTGCAAGCACCTCACGTAGGTGTAGCTTCTGAACTTCGGCGGTGGTGCTGAAGGCGAGGATAGGCAAAGCAGCACATCAAGCCACATAGTACCTGGTCAACGAAATGCTGAAAAGTCTGGGCCGCATTACAAAGACTGAAAAGCTTGCGCAGATATTCGAACAGGCGAAAGGGTGTTGTAATGGTGGTCTTGGGAATGTCTGAGGGTTCCAGAGGAATCTGGTGGTAGGCTTTCACCAGGTTGACCTTCCTAAACGTGCTGCAGCCATGTTGTGCCGACATAAAATCCTGGATGTGGAGAATTGGGTACCCATCTGGGACAGTGGCCTTGCTGAGAGCATGGTGATCCCTGCAAGGGCGCCTCTCGCTGGTGTTCTTGGGCACCATATGGAGTGGCTGAAGCCCAAGGACTGGAGGAGGGACGAATGAAGCCGAGGTCAAGCATATGTTCAAACTCCTTTTTGGCAACAGCTGGATGATCCGACGCGAGGCAATGAGCCCAAGCAAACATGAAGGGCCAGTCGTGACGATGTGATGATGAAACGAGGTTGGAAGACGTCCAGAAACTCGGCAAGGACGGCTAACCAAGGGTCAGGAATGGCCATATGTGCCTGGAGAAGCCGGAGCGGTGGAGCATGACTGGAAACGCCTTGGATGGTTAAGCTCGGTCTCGATGTCCAGGATGCGGATGGCCACACGTCAACGACAAGCTTGTGTTGCCAGAAAAAGTCAGCTCCGTTGATTGGCTGGTGCATGTCCGCGGTGACAAAGGGGAGCAAAAGGTACGTCTGAGGCCGATTTCAAGAGTCACTGAATTTTGCTCGTAGGTCTGGATGGTCGGTCTGTTGACCGCTGTGAGAAGAGGTGTGTCTGGAGGATGTCATTGCTCAGCCAACGTAGGAGAATGAACGAAGATCTCGGTGCCAGTGTCGACAAGATAGTGGACTTTGATGATATGGCCGGTGATGTGGAAGAGGCGACTGGACCTGGGGCCAGGAACGGCGGTCGCCGTCAGTGTTCGACCCAACCGTTTCCTACATAGAAGCAGGGCTGGTGGTACCAGTAAAGCATAACAGGAGGTGGAGAATGGCGTCCAGAATGACTGGGGTGGCGAGGTTGTGATGAAGAATGTGGCTGCCGTGTTCGGATGGCAGCGACCTCAGCTGTCAGTTGTGCTACTTGCTGTGTGAGCTCATCATTAGCTTCAAGGAGACGCACATAACTGTCGCCAGTGGCTGCACCATGGGAGAAAGTGTCAGGAGGACGATAAACTATGGCCATGGATGGAAAACCAACATCCATAATCTTGTTGACCAACTGAGCCAAAGATTCCAGCATCGAGGATGGAGACGCGGTCAGGATCAGGTGTACCTGCTGTGGAAGGTGCTGCAGAAAAAATTCCTGTAGAAGTGCACTGTCAGTTGAAGGAGACAGGTCTCCAGTGAAGGCTTGCATGCGACACAATAAGTTGGTAGCTTTGCGGTCGCTGAGCTCCTCCAATGTAAGAAGTTGCTGTAATCGATGCTGCTCCATTTCAGTAGTGTGCTGGATGAGCGTCGCCTTAAAGTGGTTATAGGATCGGTTGATGGGCTGGGAGCATAGAACATAGCGAACAATCGCAGCAGTATTAGGTGGAAGCGCTCCAACAACGTGGTCGAACATGGTCAACTGCAAACCGAGGTGGTGGCGACGGAACAAGGATTTGGTGGTAATGAATCAAAGTTCCGAGTCCAACGACCAGAACTCTGGGAGCTTGAGAGCGGAGACCTCGGGCAGGTGAGGTGGTGGTGCTGATGACAGTACTTGATCAGGGGAATCCGAGGCCATGGTTTACTGGATAGAAGGTGGACTACAAAGATAGCGGGGCTTGAGCTCCTGGCGGCGGTAGGCCCAGCAAAGCGACTGAGGCAAGTGTAGGGCCAGAGCTGAGAGCGATGACGCGGAGTCTGGAGTCACCAATTTGTGGGAGAGGAAGAACCAGACACACACTGGTGCCTGGTGACCACAAATTATATTTTGACAGGGCCCGCTCAGTCAGGCGGGAGTGGGACCAAGTGCCCTTGGCCTTCAATTTTGTGGCCGCCGATTCCACTGCTAGCGCACCCTCAGCATGCTGGGTGTGTCGTCGTCGTCTTTTTGGTCAGATCACTGTGGCACATGGTAGCACGCTACAACAGCATCGACTGTACCCTTGGAGTCACCTCTGAGGTCACCATTGGGGCTAGGCACATGCATACTGACCAGCAAAGTTTGAATTAACCGCACGTATGCTGACCAACAGTAAAGTTTGTTCTTTCTCCTTGAAGTTCACCAAGTCTCTTCAAGGTGATAATCAGTGTTGATGAAGCAGGAGGCAGGTTGGAAGCGACAAAACTTGAGGATATATTGCAGCAAAAATGTTCACTCGGTCAAATGCAAAGTTTGCAGAAAAGCACTGATGAAAAATGCATAATAAACAACACTTTACTCTTCTACTTTTTCCTAAGTTGGAGCCTAGGACAAGCATGCCTACATACAACCAAATCTCACTGTTCGACCACCAAGTGGTCACAGCCCAGACTAGTGTTGCATCCTGAGTGCTTAAAGCCTAGGCTGAAAGGAATGGGTTCCAGTCAGTTTTTAAATAGACTTCAGTAAGCAATAAAAAAGGGTAGGTGGCAACTGCTGGCCTGCCTGAACATTCCTCTAACTAGGGAAGTTACAACTGAATTTAAACCACCTAATGGGTTGTTCCTAATCTTGTTTGCAGAGTTGTTACACTTCAGGCAAGCCTGTGGCACTCTTTCCCATCACGGCTCTCTCTCTCCTGGGTGATCCCACATAAGATAAAACATGCATGTCTGCTTGATATTTTTGTTGATCCGGCATGCTCAACATGGGCCACTTTGGTCCGTTATGTTTTGTGAATAAAGCAAACGAGGAAACATCTCGCCTCCACATTTTGCTTGAAATAAGCGGACTTCCAGCTTCAGCGGCTTCAAAGCGGCTTCAAAAACAACAAAGCAACGATGGTACAATACATGAAAACGCTTGCCAATAACAAACTTCCTGTCGTGATTGCCTTGCAAGAACCTTTCGACCGGGCCCAGCTTCCGGGTTATGTGACGTGCGGTCCCCCCTACGAATCCATGGGGAGGGACGTCAGGGTGTGCACCCTGGTTAAGTGCGGGATGGCCTTCATCGAACACGAACTTGTGCTCCACGAAGAGTCGGACATAGACCATGTACTGATCGAAGTCGTGCCGAGTATTGGAAGTAGGAAAACCGGCCTTTTCGTGCTCAACGTATATAGCTCCCCCTCGCAAAGATACCGCACTCACACTTTCGACGCCCTCTTTCGCGAAGCGATGTCCAAGACCGCCTCCAGTCCCTTGCTGATATGCGGAGACTTCAATGCGCCGCACACGCAATAGGGATACGGAGCCGACTCGCCGAAAGGGAAGAGGCTAGCCGGACTGATGGACGAGCTCGGCCTGACTGTACTCAACGTACCTGCTTCGCACACCAGGATCGGACAGGGAGTGTGCCGCAACACGTCCCCCGACCTCTCCGTCTGGTCAGGCGCGGGCGTGGTCACTTGGTCGAACTCCTTCGAGGACCTGGGGAGTGACCACAGGATCCTGTGCGTGACCGTGGGAGAGGATGAAAGCGAGGAGGGCGTCTGCCGAAAGGCGAGAATCGTAGACTGGGACAGATTCCAGAAAAATAGAGAGCAAGGCAAGAAGGAGGGCCCGATCGAAGACATCAGCGAATGGTGCAGAGTACAGTGCAGTCCACTTATAACGATACCACATATAACGATATATCGGTTATAACGATGGGTCGACATGAGAGTGTCATTTTATGCATTAGGTCTATGGGGAAAAAAAACATTTATAACGATAGGTTATTCACCGCATATCGGATATAACGATCAAAATTTTGCAGTCTGGACGGCGTTTTCCGTGCCAAATAATCGTAACGTTTGCGTTGCTTAGTTACCTGAAACGAACGATGTCGAGACGAGGCGATGTTTACCTCCGTAAGTTCGTATCTGCCGCCATTACCGCGCAGCGCGTCTCGCCCCGCCCGCGCACGAGTAGGCGCAGCCAACGTTGGCGCAGCGCGCCACAAGATGGAGCTAGCTGCTTCATGCGCGTCGGCCACAGTCGCTCCGAAAGAGAGAGAAAGAAAAAAAGAAGCGACAAGCAAAGCGGCGCGGTGGCGCCCGCCCCGCGTCTCTCTCGCGATAGCAGGCTGACGCCACCGAAGCAGCGTGCAACTAGAGTCACTCTAGTGCAACCAACGGTTCAACCCAGTTCGAAGATGGCGCCGACAAAGCGCAAAGCTGTGTCGCTTGACACGAAGATGGATATTTTACAGGACTCTCGATGCGGCTTCAAGGTGAGCGCCCTCGTGAAGAAGTATGAGCTCGTCCAGTTAACGATATCAACCATCTTGAAAACCGGGAGCACCGCGATTGTGAAGGCAGGAGCTATCAGCGGCCATTGCGATCAGCGGAAAAGGGGTTAGAGACCCCTTGTACGCCGATGTTGAAGAGGCGCTTTACCAGTGGTTCATCACCAATGGCTTAAAGAAGGCGGGCTTTCTGCGTAAGGACGAACTTCCCCAACCCGCTGAGACCGACCCGGTGGAAGTCGCTGACATAACCGAGCTCTGGGAGCTCGTTCCTAGTGGTGACACAAGTGGTGTGTCGAAGGAGGAGTTTTTGACTGCAGACAGTGCTGCCTCGTTCTGCGATGAGGTCACCGACGAGGCGATCGCCGAAGATGTGCTGTCTCGACAGACGCAAAGTTGTGCGACGGTGGCGACGGCATCAGCGACAGTGACAACGAGATCGACAGTGGCTCCTTGACCTCGACCACGATATCCACGCAAAGTGCACTGTCGTCGATCGACTCCTTAATTGATTTTATGCATGCTAAAGGATTGCCGCCAGTGTTCGCGCAGCAGCTGGAATCCATGCACACCGCGGTTGTGAAGCTGAAGCTGCCGCAAAAGCAAGTGCAGATTTCGGACTATTTCGACGCGCCTAATCCTTGACACGGTCATTGGCGCTAGAAATAAAGTTTGTTTTTCACGGCCTACTGTATACATCATCTATTCTTTACAGCAAGTAGCGAATTCGAGTTCAGAGCTGCAAAGGTAAAGAGCGCAAACGCGTTTAAAAAATTTTTTTTTTTTTGATAACTGCAGTCCAGATATAGCGATCATCGGATCATATTTTTCCTCTTTATCGATATCGTTATAAGTGGACTGCACTGTACTACTTGCGGACGTAGAGAAAGCCACCGATGAGATCGAATGGACGGACTGGCGACAAGAACCACCCAAAAAAGAGGCAGACAGATCCCGCGGAGCCGTGGGCGATGGCGCTCCCCAACCGTCCAGAGTGGACAGCCGGCTGGCACATCTTGTTGCGGCCAAGAAATCCATGCAACGGAGAGTGAGTAGGCAAAAACTCAACAGGAAGATATGCAAGAAGATCGCCGAAATCAACCGGGAGATCGAGACGCATTGCACCCGCCTGTGCGAGCAAGAATGGCAAGAGCTGTGCGACACGATGAACGGGAACATGAGCGTTGGATGCACCTGGAAGATTCTCAGGCACCTGCTCGACCCGGCAAGCACCAGAACGGTGACCCGTACAGAGATGGCCAAGCTGCGACACAAGTACAAGGACGACCCAGAGGCCTTCGCGGAAGAGATCGTGCAGACGCACCTCGCACGCCCGGAAGGGCAGAGTCACCCAGAGTACTGCGGGGCTCCCAACGAGGAGCTGGACGCGGACTTTTCTGTGCAGGAAATTAGAACGGTCCTCCAGCTACTGAAGACCAACTCGGCGCCCGGTCCTGACAGGATCACCAACAAAATCCTGAGGAACCTGAACAGCGGCGCCATCGAGAAGCTCTGCGAGTACATCAACGCGTGCTGGAAGGAGGGCCGAGTTCCGCAAGAGTGGAAGGCCGCGGACGCTATACTGATACCAAAGCCGGGCAAACCACTGGAGGTCCGAAACATGAGGCCGATCTCCCTCATGTCCTGCGTCGGGAAAGTGATGGAGCATGCCTGCCTTAACAGGTTGATGACGCTGCTCGAGAAGCAGGACGCCTTCGGCACCCACATCATCGGTTTCCGGAAGGGCCTTTCAACGCAGGACGCCATGCTGCAGATCAAGAAACAGGTCGTGAATGCTCCGAGCACGCACGTGCGCGCCCTACTCGGGCTAGACCTCAAGAGCGCCTTCGACACTGTGAAGCACATGGCCATACTGGACAAGATCAGCCGACTCGATCTCGGGGCGAGGTTCTACCGATATGTCAGCAGCTTCCTGAATGGGCGCGAGGCTACAGTCAAGATCGACGGGGCCCCACCACGAACGGTCCGAATGGGTGGTGCGGGAACGCTGCAGGGCTTCGTACTCTCCCCCATGCTTTTCAACCTCGTCATGATCGGCCTGTTGGAGCGTCTTGACGCGATAGAGGGCATCAATCATACGATATATGCAGATGACGTGACGGTGTGGACCACGGAGAACACGAGTGTCAGCGAAATGCAAGACTGACTGCAGCGGGCCGTCCGGGAGGTGGAGCGGCACCTCGAAGACACGGGACTCGTCTGCTCACCCGACAAGTCGGAGATCCTGCTCCACAGGCCGCACAAGAAAGGACCCCTTCCGCAGGCCGTGCTAGACGCTCGTCGTTTGGGCGTCCGCGTCACGACGAGGGAGGGGACCCGTATACCGACGGTGTCCAAGTTGCGAGTGCTCGGCCTGTGGCTGGAAGAGAACGGTGCCAACCGCGAGCTCGTTGCCCGACTGCAGAAGAAGGTGGCCGCTGCCACACACCTCGTGCGGCGGGTCGCGAACAGGAGGAAAGGAATGAAGGAACACAACGTTACGAGGCTGATACAGGCGTACGCGCTGAGCCACATAGCGTACGTCGCCGCATACGCCGACTGGAACAGGAACGAAACCGACAAGCTGAACGTGGCAATCCGCAGGGCGTTCAAGACCGCCCTGGGAGTACCCCAGTACACGCCTACCCACAGGCTCCTCGAGTTAGGCGTACACAACAGCTCGAGGAGATCGCCGAGGCGCAGAGAATCGTGCAGCTAGAGAGGCTGTCGAGCACCGTAACGGGAAGACGAATCCTGGACTTACTCGGGATTCGATATCGCGAGGCGCGTGGACTGAAAGAATCACTGCTGCCGGAAGTCAGGGACGCCATACAGACGGAAAACATGCCGAAGAATATGTACCCGGTGCATGACGTGCAAAGACGTATACGCAGGGCGGTAGCAATCCTCGAGAAGCATGGAAGACAAGAAGGCGTCCTCTTCTTCGTCGATGCAGCCAGGTACCCGCGGCCAGTCGGTGACTCTGATGGCGACGAGGAACGTCGACCACCACCGCCGTTACAAGGGAATGTGCGAGACGAGCCGCAGTTACCAGCACCACCACCACTACTGCTACTACGACAAAAACGGCAGCAGCAACAATGGCAACATCGACACGGCCGGCCGACGGCGGCGGCGCCCGCCTTCTCCATGGCAGTCGTAGATACAAAGGGAACGATCCGAGTCACGGCATCGGCGAGGCTGCCGTCGGCCGAAACAGTGGAAGAGATGGCCATAGCCCTCGCGGTACTCCACGGAGGTGCGGAGGATAACCTGATTATCAGCGACTCCAAATCAGCGATTCGGAATTACATCAAAGGTTGGGTGTCCGCGGATGTGGTGCGCATGCTCAACGCCCAGGCCGGGGACTTCGGATCCGGCACCATTACAAACAAGTCCCTCAAGTGGTTCCCCGCGCACGTCGGGGAGCTTGGCAGTAACAGCAACAACAGCCACGACAATAATGACACCAACATTGCTAACGGCCGAAGACGCAACGTCACTCCACCCAACCACAACGAGCGCGCCCACCTCGTCGTGAGGCAGCTTACCCGCCGCGATGCAGTCACCCAGAGGGCAGCCACTGCCGTTGTTGTGCGGGACCCCAGTGGAGGAGTGACGGCGACAGCGGCTGCCACCCCGTCTGACGCGGCCGCTGTCGTTACCAATACAACACAAATCGCGGCGGACGGAGCTGGGGATCACGCGGATGCCGACTGTGATGTCAAGGAGTTTCCGGCAACGTACAGAGAGGTGCTTGGTCACTATAGAAAACAACGAAGAAAATATCCACAACCCCACGGGCGTCTAGACAGGTCCCAGGCGGTCGACCTGAGACGGTTGCAGACGGGCACTTTCACAAACCCCTACCACCTGCACCGCCTGTGGCCCGCGCTGCACCCGTCGCCTGGCTGCCCGTGGTGCGAGCACGAACGGGCCGATATGGCCCATGGGCTTTGGGAATGCCAACGCCACGTGGAACAAGGACAAAAAGGAAGGGGGAATACAACAGCAGAACCCTCTGAAGCGGGGCGCCTCGCTGAGAGATGGCAAGCCGCCCTCCTCAGCGAGGCACCCGAAGACCAGGAGTGGGCCGTCCAGCGGGCCAGGACCGTTGCCCAGGATCTCGAAAGATCTTCCTCGGGCGATGGACCCCTGGCAGCCTAGCCCCGGGCACCAACATCAACAACCGTTGGACAAATAAAGTTTATTCCTATCCTATCCTGTAATGTCCACTTAGCCACGTAACCTATCTCCAATATACGAGAAGAGGGTTCCTTGTTAACCAAGGAACCCGACTTTTTTTATTAGTCATTTCATAAGAAGCCAACAAACACTGACACCGAGGACGACATAGGGGACATTACTTGTGCTTAATAAATAAAATAAAGAAACGATAAATTATTGGAAATGAAAGTGGATGAAAAAATTGGCAGGGGCTTAGCTCGGCTATGCCAGTATATACGTAGCGAAAGCTAAGGCATAGCATGGTTACCCTTGGTTAATCTTGGTTGCAAGCCCAGGCTAGTCTGGTTGTCTAGCTATGTCGCGGCGTTTAGCCAGTCGTTCGGCGCACTGATCGTCTGTTTCCCGAGTGATTCGTTGCCTCTTCATCTCGTTCCGACGTCGATTCCAGGCCTCCTCCTGCTTATCAGAATTGTCGCCATCCATACTGCCGCCTCAACTGTGGTTGCGGATTTTCACACCGTGTTTTAGGATTTTTCGCACCTGCAAGTCATTTTGAATGAATTTGCTGCGAAAATCCTTTGTGAACTAAATGAACCACACATTTTGTAAATTAGATGTATGTAGCAAACTTAATAGCGATTCTATATGTGGATTGAATAATGATTTGCAATGTGGAACATGATGAATGAAGCACAATAATGCTGCAGAACATCAGGTGCAGCAGAGAGCCGAACTGGTGGTAGCAAAGGGGCTAACTAAGGGTGCTCTATGAATATGAATTCAACATTGGTTACCTTGTCATGCTTTTTAATTTGATTCTAATGAACAAATACAAAAGCTATTAAGATAAGATCAGTGTGCTACTTGAGAGAGCGCTGGTACTGGTAGTTCGGTGATGCATTTTTTTTGCCAGTCTCACAAGCACAAAGCAAAAATAAGTATGTTTTCCATTGGAATTAAACATGATTGCATTGAATAATGGCATAGTCCTCAGAAATGTGAAGCTGTTGAAATATATATTGTTATTATAGTGGTATTGAAAATTCCATAGTAAGCCAATTACATGCATGTAGACTTGTGGCTTGCAGCAGCTCATGTGTGCATTGATAAAATCACCGACCTACTTTCATGTTTGTTTGTTTCATAAATAAATTAGACCTTTAAACCTTGGCAGAGTGCTACATTAATGACCCGTACAATGGTGGTCTGCAACATGCAGTCAGCATCAAAAGTTTACAGGGCATGGGTTCTGCAAAAAAATTGAAGCAGTTAATTTTTTTTATCATCATTTATTACACCTGAAAGGCCCCAGAGATGGGGTATAATATGAGGTGTGGGCTGAGCTTAACAAACCAGTGATTCGAGAACAGCCTTGAATTGATGTGCGTCGGAGTGGTGTGTGGTGTTGGCAAGCAGAGCGTTCCAGTCCCTTGCGGTTAAAAAAAAAAAAAAAATTAGCGGTAGATTGGAGGTAGTCTGCGCATTTCAAGCAATTTGTGGCCGTAGCAGTAAAACCATACACTGCTGTGTTGTTTGCATATATAGGCTCTAAATCCAAATGTCAAGATGTATACCCAAGCTGCGGGAATATTAATGTTTTTGTTACATTCCATAGTCGGTAAATTGTTGACACCGACTGTGCATCCAAAACTGCAATTAACTGCACTATACCTGTAACTTGAACAACAATGCCTGCTTGTCCTTCACTTGCTAATTATTGGCATCTGCATATTTTTTTTCCAGCTTTACATCTGTTGGGCCAATGATGAAACTTACTACGAGGTAAGCCAGATATGTTGCTACCAGGCACTTACATTCTTAAACCATTAAAATTAGTGATGCATGGGATTTTGGATATGACTATGATATGTTTTACACTTTGACTTATGGCTGACCGAATAAGTTTGTATTCCTTGCTTTGAGGTGCAGTAGAGCCAGTAGGACGCTGATACTATGGTGCACCTGATTGTAGAGATGCAGTGTATAATGCAGTGATGTATCTATGTATAATAGAGTGGCATGTATCAGCAGGGTTGTAGTTTACAGTCAACTGCCTTAATGACGACACACTTGGGGACTTCCATTATTCTTTGTAATTAAGATTGTGTTCCATCCTCCTTATAACAAAGGATGCTAAGCACAGTCAGCATAATACCATTATTTAATTACATATTTATTGAATTAGGCCACTGATTTGATTCTGCTGACTTTGCTGTACGGAATATACAACTGCAGCCGACCTTGTAGCATTGTGTTTCATAGGTACAGCATGCTAGCGCTGTTTGTCAAAGGTCTGTGCATGTGCACTCACACATACACGTGCACACACATATCTACGTTTCGTGTTTTGACAGATGTGCTGTAGTTAGTGGCCTCTGCTGTAGACATGGCCACAATACATGCAAAATATTGGTATTTAGTTGGGACTATGGAATCCTTCGTTACGTAGATAATTCCTTTGTATATGCATTTGTTATGTAGTCACTTGACTGTATTTGCTTTTGCTTGAATAAATGGGCAAGCTATGATTGCTGAAGCCTGCTTGGAGCTAGAACTCTTGGCCAATTGCTGGGCCATCATGGGGCATGAACGTTCGTAAATAGGTTTGTTCAGAAATACCCTCTGCTATGGATTCTGAAGGTGGTGCAGCTGTGTCCGAGTCTTGTGTCACGTGGTCTCCAACTATGACTATCAATGGCTTACTGCCTACTGATGTGGGCAGCGGTCCGTTCAGGTTGATACAAAAAACTGCGAAAAGAGCTTCAGGACATGGTGCAGATTGGAGTAGCCCAGCTGTACGTGTGAGCACAGTCATTTGCAGCACTCGCAGAGCGGGCACAAAGCCAGATATTTGGGTACGCTGTTGCCAAGGCCAGGCCAAGAGAAGCAACTGCTAATGTGCTCGTAGAGTTTATGGGAGCTGAAGGGACCAGCTGTGGAATAAGGAAAGGTCTCTAGTATCTGAGCCCAAAGTGATCGGGGAAGCACAGGAATTTAATGGTGTCCTTCGGGATGAAACATGTAATGGTGTATAGTATCGAATGTTCGATCTTCAAGTTCTTTAACTGCCAACAAAGCTGAGTGCTAGGTGGATGAGATGAGCCATGAAGCCACTTCATTATGGAGTGGCAGTAGGAGTCACTGTGTTGGCAAGACGCAAACATATGAAGGTGGTTAAATGGAAGACAGTCGAGAGCTGTGAAGTTGGCTTTTGGGAACCGGCATTATGCAACGTGATGCGCTTTCCGCGCTCTGAAGAGATTGCTGACGATTACAAAGGCAGAGTCGGCGCCGTTGCTAACAGCGGTGAATTGTTTCAATTAAATAACGCGGCACCGAACAGCAAGAAGCTTGGTACCGAACAGCGAAGTAGGTACCCCTATTGTTGTCATGGTGTGGCTGCGGCTGCCAGCAGATGGATGGATGGATGGATGGATGTTATGAGCGTCCCCTTTGGAACGGGGCGGTAGGCTGCGCCACCAAGCTCTTGCTTGGTGGTGCAGCCTACCGCAGCCTAATAAAGGGGGCGAAAATGCACTATGAACTCCCACAACCAAATTTTCTGATCCCCTAGTGCGAACTGTGCTTTTGTACATCTCCCTTTTTTGTCGTTTCCCTGCTTTTATTTTACCAGTCCTCCAATCGCCTCTTACTAATCGCTATTGCGGACATGTTTACTTTTCCACTGCTCTCGCTGAACCCAAGGGCTTCAAGGAGGCCAGTTGTGCCTAAATCGACCGCTGGGTACACGTCTTCACATTTTAATAAAACATGCTCCATAGTTTCCCTAGCTTTACCGCAGCAAGCACATGCTTCTTCCTTCTTATATCTCACTTTATAGGTGCGTGTTCTAAGGCATCCCGATCTCGCTTCGAAAAGTAACGAACTTCTCTTTGAGTTATCATAAATTGTTTCTTTCCTGATTTCGTTTTTTCCTCTTAAGTAGTTACTCATGGCAGGTTTCTTTTCCATTGCCGCCACCCATGAGATTATTTCAGCTTCTCTGACTTTCCGCTTGACCTTCCTTGTTGCTGTGTTGCCCACCCTACAGGCCGCATACTTGTTGGTAAGCTTCCTAGTTGTTTTCCTCTACTGTGAATCAATGTTCTTCATGTACAGATACCTGAACACTCTCCCAGCCCATTTACTTTCTTCCATATTCCTCAGCTGTTCTTCATATTCAATTTTACTGCAAGCTACCCTCACTTCAAAACAAGTCCAGCCCATATCACCCTGAACAGCTTCATTCGTAGTCTTCCCGTGAGCGCCCAATGCGAGGCAACCCGCTGACCTTTGGTTCCCGTCGAGTCCTAATTGTCATCATCATCATCATCAGCCTGGTTACGCCCAGTGCAGGGCAAAGGCCTCTCCCATACTTCTCCAACAACCCCGGTCATGTACTAATTGTGGTCATGTCGTCCCTGCAAACTTCTTAATCTCATCTGCCCACCTAACTTTCTGCTGCCCCCTGCTACGCTTCCCTTCTCTTGGAATCCAGTCTGTAACCCTTAATGACCATTGGTTATCTTCCCTCCTCATTACATGTCCTGCCCATGCCCATTTCTTTTTCTTGATTTCAACTAAGATATCATTAACTCGCGTTTGTTCCCTCACCCAATCTGCTCTTTTCTTATCCCTTAATGTTACACCCATCATTATTCTTTCCATAGCTCGTTGCGTCGTCCTCAATTTAAGTAGAACCCTTTTCGTAAGCCTCCAGGTTTCTGCCCCGTAGGTGAGTACTGGTAAGACACAGCTATTATACACTTTTCTCTTGAGGGATAATGGCAACCTGCTGTTCATGATCTGAGAATGCCTGCCAAACGCACCCCAGCCCATCCTTATTCTTCTGATTATTTCAGTATCATGATCCGGATCCACGGTCACTACCTGCCCTAAGTAGATGTATTCCCTTACCACTTCCAGTGCCTCGCTACCTATCGTAAACTGCTGTTCTCTTCTGAGACTGTTAAACATTACTTTAGTTTTCGGCAGATTAATTTTTAGACCCACCCTTCGGCTTTGCCTCTCCAGGTCAGTGAGCATGCATTGCAGTTGGTCCCCTGAGTTACTAAGCAAGGCAATATCATCAGCGAATCGCAAGTTACTAAGGTATTCTCTATTAACTCTTATCCCCAATTCTTCCGAATCCAGGTCTCTGAATACCTCCTGAAACACGCTGTGAATAGCATTGGAGAGATCGTATCTCCCGGCCTGATGCCTTTCTTTATTGGGATTTTGTTGCTTTCTTTATGGAGGACTACGGTGGCTGTGGAGCCGCTATAGATATCTTTCAGTATTTTTACATACGGCTCGTCTACACCCTGATTCCGTAATGCCTCCATGACTGCTGACGTTTCGACTGAATCAAACGCTTTCTCGTAATCAATGAAAGCTATATATAAGGATTGGTTATATTCCGCACATTTCTCTATCACCTGATTGATAGTGTGAATATGGTCTATTGTTGAGTAGCCTTTACGGAATCCAGCCTGGTCCTTTCGTTGACAGTAGTCTAAGGTGTTCCTGATTCTATTTGTGATTACCTTGGTAAATAGTTTGTAGGCAGCTGACAGTAAGCTGATTGGTCTATAATTTTTCAAGTCTTTGGCGTCCCCTTTCTTATGGATTAGGATTATGTTAGCGTTCTTCCAAGATTCCGGTACGCTCGAGGTTAATAGGCATTGCGTATACAGTTTCTCTAGAACAATCTGCCCACCATCCTTCAACAAATCTGCTGTTACCTGATTCTCCCCAGCTGCCTTCCCCCTTCACATAGCTCCCAAGGCTTTCTTTAATTCTTCCGGTGTTACCTGTGGGATTTCGAATTCCCCTAGACTATTCTCTCTTCCATTATCGTCGTGGGTGCCACTGGTACTGTATAAATCTCTAGAACTCCTCAGCCACTTGAACTATCTCATCCATATTAGTAATGATATTGCCAGATTTGTCTCGTAACGCGTACACCTGATTCTTGCCAATTCCTAGTTTCTTCTTCACTGCTTTTAGGCTTCCTCCGTTCCTGAGAGCATGTTCATTTCTATCCATATTTTACTGCCTTATGTCAGCTGTCTTACGCTTGTTGATTAACTTCGAAAGTTCTACCAGTTCTATTCTAGCTGTAAGGTTAGAGGCTTTCATACATTGGCGTTTCTTGATCAGATCTTTCGTCTCCTGCGATAGCTTACTGGTATCCTGTCTAACGGAGTTACCACCGACTTCTACTGCACACTCCTTAATGATGCCCACAAGATTGTCGCTCATTGCTTCAACACTAATGTCCGCTTCCTGAGTTAAAGCCGAATACCTGTTCTGTAGCTTAATCTGGAATTCCTCTATTTTGTACGAACACCAACAAGCTCCTGAGCCTGGGGGTACACAATACCCTCGAGGAAATTGCGGAAGCGCAATGGACCGCCCAGCTGGAGCGGCTCTCTATGACCGAAGCCGGCAGGCGCATACTTCAATACTTGGGCTTCACGCCCGGAGCGAAAGCGGCGAGTAGCGACATTTCTGTCCCGGACGGAACCCGGCGCCGGATTCGGGTGGACCTCATCCCGAGAAACATGAACCCGGAGTATAACAAGGAGAGAAGAGCGGCGAGGGCCAAGGCCCTCATTGACTTTCACGCCAAGGACGAGCACGCAAGGTTCGTGGATGCGGCAGAATACCAGGGAGACTGCGCGGCGTTCGTAGCTACCGTCATCGAGGCGTCGTCCGGCGTGACGAGGGCAGCGGCGAGCTTACGGGTCCGCGAGGCGTGTCAAGCAGAGGAGGTGGCCATTGCCCTGGCCATTGCCGACCCCCTGGTGCCAGACGGTGTTGTGCGATTCGCGAAGCGCAGTGCGGAATTATGCAAAGGGCAAAGTGTGTGGTGAGGCTGTGCGGGTTCTGTGCTCGGCTGAGCTGCAACGACAGAATCGGTATGTTAGAATCAAGTGGTTCCCGGCGCACGCGGGCAACAATGCGTCCGAGAAGCACGATAACCACAACGAGACGGCACACGCAGTGGCGCGAGCGCTAACCAACCGCGCCGCTGCAACCGACCATCCAGCATGGTGTAGTGCCAAGGATCGCATGACGATGTTCAACGAACTTACACAGTTCCACCGCCTGGCTCGAAGGACTTTCCCACCCCCGCAACCGGGGCTGAGCCAAGCGGAGGCGGTGCTGTTCAGACAATTGCAAACTGGTTCTTTACCCACCCCAGTGTTAATGACTCATCTATACGCTAAATTATATGTGAGTGATGTGTGCCGCGTGTGCCAGCGGGAGAGGGCCACCCTGACACACATCCTATGGGATTGCACCAAGTTTCCCAATGAGGCTTCGACAAGTACAACGTCTGCGGCGGAATGCTACAACCACGAATGCCAAACCTGGGCCGTGCAGCAGGTCTCGGCGGCTCTTGAAAGACAAAGGCCGAGCGAAACCGACGGAACGTTGCCCCTCAGGGTGACCGACCGCGGGTGTAACACGCGCTGGAGTTGAGTAGAGACCACCCGCTGAGAAGACGTCAGGGCCTGCGTCACGGCACCATTTAGTCATGGTGTCGTTCTGCAGGTGACTACATGAAGTTGTCTCTCTCTCTCTCTCTATTTTCCCTCTTACCGCTAACTCATTGATCGACTTCTTATGTACCAGTTTCTTCTGTTCCCTCCTCAGGTCTAGGCTAATTCGAGTTCTTACCATCCTATGGTCACTGCAGCGCACCTTGCCGAGCACATCCGCATTTTGTATGATGCCAGGGTTAGCGCAGAGTATGAAGTCTATTTAATTTCTAGTCTCGCCGTTCAGGCTCCTCCACGTCCACTTTCGGCTATCCCGCTTGTGGAAGAAGGTATTCATTATCCGCATATTATTCTGTTCCACAAACTCTACTAATAACTCTCCCCTGCTATTCCTAGTGCCTGTGCCATATTCCCCCACTGCCTTGTCTGCAGCCTGCTTCTTGCCTATCTTGGCATTGAAGTCGCCCATCAGTATAGTGTATCGTGTTTTCACTCTACCGATCGCCGATTCCATGTCTTTATAGAAGCTTTAGACTTCCTGGTCATCATGACTGGATGTAGGGGCACAGACCTGTACAAGCTTCATTTTGTATGTATTAAGTTTCACAACAAGACCTGCCACCCTCTCGTTAATGCTTTAATTTGATTGGCTGCATTGCTAGCCTGTATATTACTGATGTAATGGTCAACGGTCTATACGAGTGAATTCTATCTTTCTCCCCCTTACCTTTATAAATTAAATTCCTTCTACTTTCTCACCAACTGTCTGCTATTCGTGTATCTTTTAAAGTGTTATTGCGAAAGCAATACTGCTCGCACTTTCGGCCCATCGGTGGTCGTGGCGCCTCCTTACACAGCTGCGCGTCACGTGACCGTGTGACGTCACGCCAGACCGAGAGACGGGGCCCCAGCTCGCGGCATCGATGGTGGAGGCGCTACCGATAGAGGGCGCTCGCTGGTGTGATGTCACGCTAGGAGCATAAATGGGGCTACAGCTCGGCTCCTCGCAGTGGTCGGCGCGCTGCCTTGCGCTATGTCGGACGATGTATAGCCATAAGTTTAACAAAGGGCAACCATGTTCACACCATCAGCCGAACCAAGGCGCAGCCAAGGGTGTTGCTTTCGCAATATCTTCCAGGCTTAACCAAGCTAAGCCTTCAGCCAATTTTTTTTTTTCCACTGCTTTCACCAGAGCTTCCTTACTTTTTGGTCCTAGTTCATTAATGAGCCTAACGGGAACCTCGTCTAGCCCTGTGTCGGTGCGATTAGGAATTTTCTCTTGGGCTTTCTTCCAGTTGAAATTTGTCAGCACCAGCTCCTTTTCCACCTGGGTCTCTTTCATGCTCTTTTTTTGTTCAAATACAACCTCATCATTGGCTTGGAAAGATTCGGCACTTATTGTGTGGATGTAATTTATTGCCGCTTCTCCTTCCAGTTTGTTTCCATCTTTATCGAGGATATGTTGTATTGTTGTTGACCTCCCGCCTAATAATTTTATCTGGTTCCAAATTATTCTAGGTACGGCCTTCTTTTTCTCACGCATTTCTGACAACCACCGTTCACTTTCACCTTTTATATTTGCTTGCACCAGTATTTAAACCATAGACTTTTTCTCCCGGTATGTTTCCCATTTACTGGCCTCTTCATCCTGCGGCAACTGCGCCTTTTTTGCCTGCCTGTGTTCTTGGGTTGCTTTCTGTCGTTCGGTGATCGCTTCTCATATCTCCCCGTTCCACCAGCTTTTCAGCGTTTTTCTTTTTTTTTTCCTTTCCAATGAACCATGTTGTTTCTCTTTCCGTATTTGTGTCGTTATTACACTTAGAAACTCACTATATTCCCACTCTTTATGTGGCCATTTGCCAAGTTCTTCCTCGACTGTAGTGACTATATTTGTTATTTGTTCAGCATTCAAATTTAGACTGGCCATTTCGCTCTCCTTACTCTCTTTCCCAACTATATATCGAGTTTTCAAAATGATGCGTTTATGGTCACTCCCTATGCTGCTATACCCTTCCTTGTCAATGACCATTTCTCTCAACTTATCATTAATTCCTTCCGTCATCAGACATTAATCAATGGTCGATTGCCGGTTTCTCACTTCCCATGTGATTTGCCCTTCATACTTGGGCACTGTATTCACGATAACGAGGTTACATTGCTCACGAAGATCAAGCATTGACTTCCCGTTGTTGTCGGTATGGCCATCTAGATCCTGTATGTGGACATTCATGTCACCTAATAGGATAATTTCAGCACCATTCCCGAAACCCTTGATATCAGCGCTTATGCATCCCACTAACTCTTTATTCTTCCCTGTGAAATTATTTCCGGTCCACAATTACGTAACGCCCAGTAAAGTTTTTTCACACTCATTGTACCTGATAACCAAAGATGCTCTTGACATTTTGAATTTACTCTTTTCCATTTGGTTCCCTGATGGATGAACATTCCGACTACCCCTCCCTTTCTTTCCGACTTAGTTCTTTTGCACCCTTCCCAAACTTAACTCTCAATCACTGGCGGCTCTTCCAAGTCTCTAAAGTGCGTTTCTATAACCGCATACACCCCTATTTGTTCTCTATTTAACTCCTCCTCAGCCCACTTTTCCTTTCTTCTGCCGCCTTGCATGTTGATGTAGCCTATTGCATGGCGTGCTCTCTTTCTTGCTTTCCTCCTTTTTCTGTTACTGACGGCGATGCTATACTGAGGTTCCCTTATGTGACCTTCTTCATTGCTATCTACTCTGGCCACTTGAGCGCCCGTTGGCTCCCCTAAAAAAGTAACAGCGCGACCAGCAAGTCGGCAGCCCACTTCTCGTGCAAGTCTGTAATTAAAGTGGATCCCGTCTCGTTGAAAACCACCACACCTTCTCACTTCCCTGTTTACTTCGACCAGCGTCCAGCGGATCTGTGTGCGAGAGCCCCGGCTCGAGGCGGTGCGATAATTAAAGTGGAGGTGGTGGTGGCTTCGAATAATGCCATTTCAGAACCTGGGGTCACAGTAAAAAGTCCAGAAAGTCGGACGGTGAAGGTTTCTTGCGTCCAAAATTTCAGACGTCCTTATACATGGACTCTATGGGATACATGGTGGTGCCGTGACGCAAACAGAAGTCACACCCATCACGAACCGAAGTAATTGGTGATGCTCGCCTGCACACGCCTGCACACAAATTTCCACCACGGCTTTTTTTTTTTCTTTTTTTTTTTTTTTCTGCGCGAGCGGCATTGAGAAGTCTCTCCTAAGCTTTTTCTCTGTGGTGGGGTCAGAGGAATGCTGGTCGGAGGCACCGCCGTGTGATTTGGCGCGCTGCTGAGAGTATTGTTGGAGCGTAGTATGTTAGAATTAATCGTCGCAAATGCTTGCGCATTCGTATGACCTGGCGTTTTTACCCATTGGAATACACATAGCTTTGATGCGACAACAATGTCAGTTCGAATTAAGCGTGTTCGAATTAACGACATTTGACTGTACTATTGTTTTGTAAATTTGCTACAGGGCTTTAATGAATTTGTGTTTTTGCATATGAACAGATTACGAAATCTAATCATTTTTGAAAAAGCCAACTGCAATGAAATTTTAGTCTTGCTAACTTTGTTACAAATAAGTAATATACACACCTCTAAAGCAATCTTGGCGAAGCTGCAGGGCTGGTAATTGAATAGTTTCTTATTTAGCAGCCTTCAAAAAGCATCTAAGCAGACTACATGTGCACTTGGTCGTTGTTGCTATGACATAAGTCTCAGCACGCCACTTCTGAGATTTCTCAGTGCGCCACTAGCAGCCGCGGGCACCACCTTATCTCGAAGGTCATGCCATGGAACCGCACGCTCTAGGTCATGCATCACTTCTGGCGAGTGGTTATGGCAGCATTTTTTTTTTTTTCAGTTTTGGTATCAAAAACAGCTATTTTCCCAAGCTTTTCATGACACTTCCATTCATACATTGAATGTCAAATTGTTCATGGAAGCTTCTCTTCTCCTACACTATCTTAAACTACTGTATTTGCTTGAAAATAGGTCAAACACAAATGGAAGTCGACTCGTAAGTAAAGAAATATATAGTTTAAATATAGGTTGACCCACATCTTTTTAGAATAACGAGAAACTTTTAACATGGTACACCTTTGTTTACTAAAAGCTTGGCTACTAAACCGCTCTACCTGATGTCGCAAGCTGCATCCTCATTGTAAGTGCTTGCGAAGTCATCCTTGTCGAATGCATCGCAGGCGTTCTCAGCACTCCAAATGGCGTTGTCCTCAGTACTGTCGAGCATGTTGCATATGTAGCATTTCTTGCTGGAGCAGGCAGGGCTGAGGAACACCATTAGCTTGGTACTTTTGGCAGCTTTGTTCATTAATATAGATCGAGATTGATTGGTCACAAGTACTATAGGTCAAGAGCACAGCTTGGTGAACAATAATAAGAAAGGTTCACTTATGTTCATATAAGTACGGCAGGGTTTTTGCATGGTCCAAAATTTGATTGCAGCTTGCTGTTTAATCTGCTGCGATCGATTTGTGTTTTTGCATACAAACAGGTGACGAAACCACGGTATGGTTCAGTTTACCCATGGCCCCTCAACCATATTCTGCCCTTCCGAAAGAGACGACACATTCTGGCCAAGCTCTCTGTTTCTGAGTGGAGTGAAAAGTCATTGGAAGAGGTTTGTATAACTTGGCATATGGGTTTGCTTGTTCTTTTCACTTCCCTGCAAATATTTTATGAGGACACTCTGGTTTGCTGCCCACACATGGTTGTCTTTGGTTGTTTGTTTTTTCGTTTGAACAAATGAAGAAAGGTGGAACTTGCCTTTACTAAGGTAAAGAAGCGAGGATAACCTGCCTGGCAATTTACTACGGCCAATATTAAAAGTCACAGAATTTCACTAATAAACTTCTTTATATTAAAGTTCGCAATTGTCTAAGGTGTCTACAAACCGAGTAGGCCAGGAAATAACGAGGGGGATAAAGTAGTTTTGAAAAAATCGGGGAAATATTGAGAATTTTCTCAATGGTAACAGAAATTGTGCTTTATTGTTTTTGATAAGACAGTTAAGGTCTGTACTAGAAGAGGAATTGACGACATGCCGTTCTCTCAATTTTGAATGTCTTAATTATCATGTGGATCATCTGAGGGAGAACTTCAGAATAGATGACTTTAGAAAGCGGTGCATGCCCTCAGATGGTCATCAAGATGTATTATAGGAATCTTGAAAGATGGCACTCCATCATCTGCTCCTCTTGCAGCTGTGTGCATAGGTTGCTTGGTGTCGAGACTCTTTTCTCTTGTCTTAAATCACATACCGTATTTACACGATTGTAAGTCGACTCGAATGTAAGTCGACCCCCCCATATAGCGTGACAGTAAAAAAAGAAAGAAAGAAAAGAGTATACGCGAGGGCGCATTCCGTAACGAAATTTATTAGTAGCTGGCATGGTCACTGGACTACTCATCTTCACTTGTGCTATCGTCCTAACTAGTGCTGCCATCGTCATCGCTGCTACGGTCCCATAGCGCGTTGTTGTCCAGCGAAATTCCACATTTGGCAAACGACCGTTCTTTATTTTATGAACGACCGCACTACATCTTGTGGAACAACAGCCCACGCCACATGCACCCAACTACACGCAGCCGTCAGGGAGGCTCTTTTGACAGGCCCAGTTGACGCAAGTCCGCGGTCTTCTGCCGCCAGCCACTCTTACTCACGGCGGAGCAGGTCCTTAAAAGGCGAAGGCTTGTTTCATGACCGTGTCACACTTCACTGGCAGGGACCAATCACGCATTTCAGTAACGTACCCCGCAAGCTTGGCCTATAACTCTGAAAAGCGTTCCGACTTCGGCCTGTGTGAAATTCTTCGCTTGCCGTCACAGGTGAAAATTTTGCTTCACTGCAGTCACCACTCTCGCACCACCCGTTCAGAAACATCGAATTTGCGGCCAGCTGCGCAGTGATTTGTTTCTTCGGCGTAAAGGGTGGCAGCCCTCTTGAACGCCGCTGTGAACGAGGGCCGTATGTTTAGTGGGCCTGGAGCACTCATGATGACTGACGAAGCATAGAAGTAGCACGTAGCTGGCAGTCGAGTCGAACGCGTCAAACAGAGCTACAGAGAAATAGAAACATGTGAGTGGCGTCTGCTCATCCTTGAACTATCGATACTCCCTGCAAGCGCCGCCGTTCTGGGGGTGTCGCCGCGAATGGAACAGCGGCACTTCCATCGACTATCGACACCCCCTATGAGTCCTTTGTGTGCTGTAAAACTCTAAAAAATGTTTAAAAACCCTTCCAAAAAGCAAACAAACGTGCAGGATAGAGAAAACTATGGTTAGGGCCATAGAGCAAGCATAAACTTGTAACTACATTGTAGCTCCCCTGATATCTCGTTGGTCTTGCGTTTTTTGGCAGTGCCATGTTTTGGTTTCGATTGTAAGTCGACCCCCCCACTTCAGATATTCATATTTTAAAAAATAGATCGACTGACAATCGTGTAAATACGGTAGGTTTAGCATGGTGGAACATGAAGTCATTGAGGGTCTTTTTGCAAGTCAACGGACATGTACCAGTGCCCACACTTGTGCATGTCGGTGAATTGCAAAAAGATCCCCAATGACTACATGTTCTGCCATGCTAAACCACAAGTTTTGCAAACAGTAGATATCACAGCGTCTTAGTTAGTTCAGTGCCTGTAGGCCACGTTATCAATGCTCCAGCGCCCACTTGTCTCATGGCTTCTTGTTCATTGGCAGCGAGTGCCAAGACAAATGTTGGTCCTAAAAGGCTTGGTCACACTAGGCGGACATGATGCCGACAAGACATTAGCCAGCATAACATCGATGCCGACAATCGGCTGACTAGTCAGCACACCCCGTGTCACTGAGAGACGTTTTGCAAAACAAGAACAAGGTGAAAGCAGGAGCCAACGTTTCAACAAGTGGACTTATCTTTTTCAAGGCAAGATATTGTTACGTAGGAAGACACCGACGAAAAGCTATTTACAAGGCAATACGCCGCAGTTGGCCAAGAGGCAACAGCCCGCGCTAGCTTCCAATCGTCGTCGTCGTCTTCTTACTGCTCGGCTCTTCATAATTTGAAATACTATCCCGTAGCACTACCCCCGGCGGCAAAAGTGCCGTCCCGGAGCGACTAAAGGCCGGACTCTGAAGCAATGTAGTAGGTCTTGAGCCTACTGACGTGCATGACATCACTAGATGCCAGAGTAGATGACGAGGTTGAGTGCACAGGAGAAATTTCGTACGTCACAGGCGTCACCTGGCGCAGCACGCGGTAGGGCCCTGTGTATCGCGAAAGGAGCTTTTCTGAAAGTCCGACGTGACGAGAGGGCGACCACAGGAGCACGAGTGCACCAGGTGAAAACTGTACGTCACGGTGGCGGGCGTTGTACTGACGCTGCTGCGTGGTTTGCGAGTCCGTCAGTCGAGCACGGGCAAGCTGCGTGCATGGTCGGCGAGGGCGATGGCGTCGCGCGCATGCTCATTTGTTAAGGTCGAAGCAGGAGGAAGTACCGTGTCAAGGGGCAAGGTCGGTTCGCGACCGTAGAGTAGATAAAATGGAGAAAATCCGGCGGTGTCGTGCCGGGAAGAACTATAAGCAAATGTGACATAAGGAAGGCCAACGTCCCAGTCGTGGTGCTCCTTCGAAACGTACTTGGGCAGCATGTCGGTAAGAGTATGGTTTAACCGCTCTGTCAGGCCATTGGTTCAAGGATGGTATGAGGTAGTCAGCTTGTGTTGAATAGAGCAGGAACGCACAATGTCGGCGATAACTTTCGAGAGGAAGTTACGACCACGGTCAGTAAGCAGCTATCGCGGAGCGCCAGGCACTAAGATAATGTCACGCAAGAGAAAGTCCGCGACGTCAGTGGCGCAACTGGTAGGGAGAGCCTGCGTGATAGCGTATCGGGTGGCGTAATCAGTTGCGACGGCTACCCATTTGTTCCCAGAGGATGACGTGGGAAAGGGACCGAGGAGGTCTAATCCAACACGAAAGAACGGTTCCACAGGGATGGTGATCGGCTGGAGATGACCGGAAGGTAGCACCTGAGGTGTTTTCTGACGCTGGCAGGGATCACAGGCAGCAACGTAGCGTCGGACGAAGCGAGCGAGACCAGGCCAATAGAAGCGGCGGCGGACGCGGTCGTACGTGCGGGTTACCCCAAGATGTCCTGCAGTGGGTGGGTCATGCATCTCAAAGAGCACAGTCTGTCGTAGATGTTTTGGCACGACAAGAAGAAGATCAGGGCCATCAGGGAGGAAGTTCCTTCGGTACAGAATGCCGCCCTGGAGGACATATCGGCGAACGGATGCGTCGGTAGGTGTAAAGCGCAGACACTCGATGAGTACTCGCAGCGATAGGTCTCGGTACTGCTCATCGGCGATGTTAGCGAAGGCAGACACAGAGAAAATGCCGTCGGCGGTACTACTGTCAGCGTCGTCAGGCTCGTCTACCGGGTAGCGAGACAGGCAGTCAGCGTCCTTGTGTAGTCGGCCAGATTTGTAGGTGACAGAGAACGAATATTCTTGGAGGCGTAAGGCCCAGCGACCAAGTCTTCCTTTAGGGTCTTTCAATGAGCATAACCAGCAAAGCGCGTGATGGTCTGTGATAACGGAAAAGGGTCGGCCATATAAGTATGGGCGGAACTTCGCAACCGCCCAAACTAAGGCCAGACACTCACGCTCAGTGATGGAATAGTTGCGCTCCGCGGGCGAGAGGAGCCTGCTGGCGTAAGCGATAACACGGTCGTGGCCACGCTGGCGTTGTGCCAGTACTGCGCCAATTCCGTGACCGCTGGCATCAGTATGGAGTTCGGTAGGCACAGAAGGATCGAAATGGGCCAGAACGAGAGGCGTTGTGAGAAGGTCGATTAGAAGCGAGAATGCAGAGGCCTCGTTATCGCCCCACTGGAAGGGGGCGTCTTTTTTCAAAAGTTCGGTTAGTGGTCGTGCTATGGCCGCGAAATTTTCCACGAAACGGCGGAAGTACGAGCAAAGGCCGATGAAGCTTCGCACATCCTTGACGCACTTTGGAACAGGGAAGTGCGTAACAGCATGGATCTTGCCTGGGTCCGGTTGCACTCCGTTCGCGTCAATGAGATGTCCAAGGACGGTAATCTGGCGACGGCCGGATTGGAACTTCGATGCGTTAAGTTGCAGACCGGCTCGCCGAAAAACGTCCAGGACTGCTGAGAGACGCTCGAGGTGCGTAGCGAATGTTGGGGAGAATACTATAACGTCGTCCAAGTAGCACAGGCACGTGGACCATTTGAAACCGTGAAGAAGGGAGTCCATCATGCGTTCAAAAGTGGCAGGAGCGTTACATAGACCGAACGGCATCACTTTGAATCAATAAAGACTGTCGGGTGTTACAAAGGCAGTCTTCTCGCAGTCGAGATCGTTCACGGCAATCTGCCAATAGCCGGAGCGAAGGTCAATAGAGGAGAAATAGCGAGCACCGTGGAGGCAGTCAAGGGCGTCATCAATCCGAGGTAGGGGATACACGTCCTTTTTGGTAACCCTGTTAAGGTGCTGATAATCCACGCAAAAGCGCCATGAGCCATCCTTCTTTTTTTACCAGCACAACAGGTGACGCGCATGGACTAGATGACAGTTCAATAATGTTCTTGGCAAGCATTTTGCGAACTTCGGTGTGAATAACTTGACGCTCAGCCAGTGATACTCAATACGGGTGGCGATGAATAGGAGGGGCATCGCCGGTATTAATGCGATGTTTAACAGCTGTTGTTTGGGCCAAAGGACGATCGTTAAAGTAAAAAATATCTTGGTAGGAAATCAGAACGCGGTAGAGCACACGAGCATGCTCGGACGGCATGTCGGGTGCAATCATTTTCTGTAAGTTGGCGATGGTATAAGTTGCCGACTGCGATGGTAGAGGAGGATCGGCTGAATTGTTGTCTACTGAAATCGATGCTACAGAGTGATCCTCGAATGGGCAAAGTTGGGCCAGAGACATCCCCCGTGGCAGCACTTGTGTCGTCAAGCCAAAATTGACCACTGGCAGGCAGACGCAATTCGCTGTAATAGATAAAACTGTATGAGGTATTGTGATCTCGTGTGTAAGGAGGACGTCTTGCATAGGAGCCGCGATGTAGTGACCGTCGGGGACTGGTGGGGATCACACTAAGTCAACGTAAGTCAGTGCCAAAGGTGGCAAGCGAACGAAGTCGACGGAACTGAGGCGAGTAGGGTGTTCAGTGGGATCCAGAACAGGCAGGTCAAGGCGGAGAGTACTGGCGGAGCAATCGATGAGAGCAGAATGTGCGGAGAGGAAGTCTAAGCCGAGGATGATGTTGTGGGGACAGTGAGCGATGACCGTGAATAGCACGGTAGTGGAGCGATCGGCGAAGGAGACGCGGGCGGCACACATACCAATTACAGGGGCTGTTCCGCCATCGGCGACACGGACAACAGGCGTCGTGGCGGGCGTGATTATTTTCCTAAGCCGGTTACGAAGGTCAGCGCTCATTACCGACAAATGTGCCCCAGTGTCTATGAGAGCAGATATAGGAACACCGTCGACTTGCACGTCAAGAAGGTTCAGATGAGTGGGCAACGTCAGGAGAGGATTTGGCGGCGTAGGGAGCAATGCAGCGTCACCTCGAGGCGCTGCATCGTCTAGTTTTTCGGCTGGGAGCGGCATCCGAAGGGAGTCGGCGAATAGGAGCGACGGGGCGGGGGGGAGCGAGATTGTCGTCGTTGGGGCGAAGGCGAACGAGAATAGGGGCGGTTTGGCGCAGGAGAATCGGTGGTGGCATTATCTGAGCGGGCAGCATAGGGACGAGAAGGGCCACCTGGTGGGGCGAGAGTAGGCAGTATATGTAGACTGGTTCAGGGAACTCCAGCGACTGCGACAGTACCGAGAAATGTGCCCAATTCGATGGCAGTGAAAACAAATTGGTTTGTCGTCTGCGTTGCGCCATTCAGAGGGGTTGCGGAAACGTGGTGGGTAAGAAGGTGCGGGTCGGGGTGGAATCGAAGAAGCCGGGTGGGTATCAGGGCGATGGGCCGAGCAGATGGTGTGAATACCCGTGTTGGCGAACTCCTGGCGGACAACTGCCTGGATCAGGGAAACAGTGACTGCAGGTGCATTGGAGGGGCTGGAGTCGAAGGCAGCCGGATAGGTGGCCTCGATCTCACGCCGAACAATCCTGGTTACATCGCCAGTGTTGTTGGGACGAGGAGCGTCGACACAGGAAGATGTCGCTGGGGTGTTGGGCAGACGGGCAAACTGTTGGTCGATACGTCGGCTTTTAGCGAGTTCCAGGCGGCGGCACTCTTTTATAAGTGCATCCACCGTCGCCACGTTGTTAAACACGAGCAAGTTGAAGGCGTCATCGGCAATGCCTTTGAGGATGTGGGAGACCTTGTCGGACTCAGTCATGTGTGCAACTTTGCGGCACAGAGCCAAGACGTTCTGAATGTACATGACGTAGGGCTCCGTTGACGTCTGCACACGACCGGAAAGCGCCTTCTGCGCGGCAAGTTGGTGACCGTAGGGGTTGCCGAACAAGTCTCGAAGCTTTTGCCTAAGCGAATCCCAACTGGTCAGCTCATCTTCGTGCGTCCGATACCAAACTCGAGGTGTGCCACCGAGGTAAAAGACTACGTTGGCGAGCATAATAGTAGGGTCCCACCGGTTATTGCTGCTGACGTGTTTGTACAGGCTGATCCAGTCATCAACGTCTTCCCCATCTTTTGCCGAGAATACGCCAGGATCACGGGGAGCGGGGAGAGTGATGTAGGTCGTCGAAGAGGCAGCAGGTGTCGGAGCCGGCGGAGTCAAGTTGTCGTCGCCGGGAGCCATGACGGAAGGCTCGACGCACCGTCCACTGCGAAGCTCCGTGACGAAATACAGGGAACGTCCACCTCCACCAGATATGTTACGTAGGAAGACACCGACGAAAAGCTATTTACAAGGCAATACGCCGCAGTTGGCCAAGAGGCAACAGCCCGCGCTAGCTTCCAATCGTCGTCGTCGTCGTCTTCTTACTGCTCGGCTCTTCGTCATTTGAAATACTATCCCGTCGCAATATTGTTACACAAACGAAGAAATAAGAACTGGAAACTATTTACAAAGTGTACTTACAAAGGATAATGCAGCGCTAGCCAGTTCAGCCGACAGCTCGAGAGCCAGAGATCGTTTGTCATCTTCGTCGGGGCGCCTGTGTGCATCGGCCACAAGAGACACGCAATATGCATGTATCATTATCCCCGGTGGCGGAAGCACCGTCCCGTTGCGTCTAAATATAGGTGATAACAGGAGAGTAATATGGGTTGAGGCGTGCAACATGCACAACGTCAGTGGAAATCGGGGCAGATACGGCACTGGTACTGGCTGGGGCGATTTTGTACGTAACTGGAGTCACGGCCCGCAGCACTCGATATGGGCCTGTGTACCGAGGCAGGAGTTTTTCTGATAGGCCAGCGTGATGAGTCGAGGACCACAGGAGTACCAGAGATCCAGGCGAAAAGTGTATGTCTCTGTGTTGGTGATCGTACAAATGCCGTTGCTTCTCTTGCGAGGTCAGGAGGCGAGCACGGGCAATTTCGCGTGCTTGGGCTTCCCTGGTGATGGCGTCAAGTGCATACTCGCTGGTCTCTGCTGCGGCGGTTGGGAGGGATGCATCTAGTGCCAATGTAGGTTCTCGGCCGAACTAAAGAAAGAACGGGGAATAACCGGCAGTGTCGTGACGCGAGGAATTATGCGCAGAAGTGAGATAGGGTAGGGCAAGGTCTCAATCAGTATGGTCGGACGAGACATCCTTTGCAAGCATGTCTGTTAGGGCACAATTCAGACGCTCTGTGAGACCATTAGTCTGTGGATGGTAAGACGTAGTCAGCTTGTGCTTGGTTGAACAGGACTGCAGGATGTTGGCGATGACTTTAGAAAGAAATGTCCGACCACGGTCAGTGAGCAATTGGTGTAGAGTGCCATGCTGCAGAATCACGTCGCGTAAAAGAAATTCGGCGACATATGTGGCGCAACTTGTTGGAAGTGCTCTGGTGACGGCGTAGCGCATGGCGTAACCTATCGCCACAGCAACCCACTTGTTGCCAGATGTGGATAGAGGGAAAGGGCCAAGTAGGTCCAAGCCAATGCGAAAGAACGGTTCCGAAGGTATGTTGAGCGATTGAAGGCACTCGGCTGGGAGCATCGATGGTGTTTTTCAGCGCTGGAATTTCTCACACACTGCAATGTATTTCTGGATGGAGCGGGCAAGGCCTGGCCAAAAGAAGCGTCGGCGAATCCGGTTGTAGAAGCGAAGACGCCAAGGTGAACTGCCGATGGTAAATCATGAAGTTCTTGGAGAACAGCTGACCGGAGGTGCTTAACAGTGACGAGAAGTAGGGCAGGAGTGTCGGGGCATACATTGTGGCAGTATAATGCACTATCCCGGAGAACAAACAGGTGAAGAGACGAATCACAAGACGAAGATTCCAAGCCGTCAATGATGGTGCGCAAGGCGAAATCGCGACGTTGCTCGTCGGCAACGTGTAGCAGCTGAGAAACTGAGAAAACGCAAGCGTCGGCATCGGGGTCAGGGTCGGCAGGTGGTTCTGTCCACAGGATAGCATAATAAACAGTCTGCGTCTTGATGTAATCGGCTCAACTTGTACATTACTGCATAGAAATATTCTTGCAGCTGCAGAGCCTAGCGACCAAGCCAGCCAGTAGGATCCTTGAGTGAGGAAAGCCAGCAGAGCGCGTGGTGGTCCGTGATTACAGAGAAGTGCGTGCCATACAAGTACGGGCGGAATTCGGAAACCGCCCAAATGAGAGCCAGGCATTCACAATCTGTAATCGAATAGCTGCGCTCTGCTGCTGTGAGGAGGCGGCTAGCGTAGGCGATAACACGATCTTGACCTTGTTGGCGCTGGGCTAAGATGGCTCCGATACAGTGACCACTGGAATCAGTACGTACCTCTTTAGGAGAGGATGGGTCAGAGTGGGCCAGTATAGGTGGCGTGGTGAGAATATTGGTGAGCTGGGCAAATGCAGCAGTTTCAGTGAGGCCCCATGTAAATGGCACATCCTTCTTTAGAAGATCAGTAAGTAGTCGGACAATCACTGCGAAGTCTTTAACTAAGCGTTGGAAGTAGGAGTGGAGTCCTACAAAACTTCGGACGTCTTTGACAAACTGAGGTACGGGAAAAGACGTGACAGCACGAATTTTCTCCAGGTCTGGTTGAATACTGGAAGCACCGATGAGGTGGCCCAGCACTGTAATCTGCTGACGACCAAAGTGACACTTCGATGAATTTAGTTGCAGCCCAGCCTCGCGGTACACTTGAAGAACAGCTGATAAGCGCTCACGGTGTGTCTCAAATGTAGGTGAAAATATGAGAATGTCGTCTAGGTAGCAGAGACATGTTGACCATTGAACTAACATGATACGTTCGAACGTTGCTGGGGCGTTGCATAGACCAAATGGCATAACTTTGAATTGATATAGGCCATCAGGGGTGACGAACGCAGTCTTCTCTTGGTCCTTTTCATCAACAGAAATTTGCCAATAACCAGACCGAAGTTCTATTGATGAAAAGTATTTGGCACCGTGGAGACAATCAAGGGCATCAATGTGAGGCAAGGGGTCTTTCTTGGTAATGCGGTTTAGATGACGATAATCTATGCAGAAATGTCATGTGCCATCTTTCTTTTTAACAAGTGTAAGTAACGCCCAAGGGCTCGACGAAGGTTCAACAATACCTTCGGCAAGCATCTTGTCCACTTATGTTGAATAACCTTACGCTCTGAAGCAGAAACTCGATATGGCCGGCGATGTATAGCACTGGCATCACTAGTATTTATGTGATGCTTAACAATTGAAGTCTGGCCCATTTTGCGATTGTTGAGGTTGAAGATGTGATAGGAAACCAAAAGGCAGCACAGAGCTGCTGCTTGTTCAAGCAATAGGTTCGCAGCAATCATGGGACAAAATGTTGCGTCAGGGCAAATAGTATCCTGTGGACATGGTGAAGAATCGGAGCAGACGTCAACTGAAAACGTTCTGACATGGTCATCTCCTATAGCACGTAGCATCGCAACCGATATGCCTTGGGGTAGAACTTCGTTTGTCAGGCCAAAAGTGGCGACAGGGAGGCATGTCCGGTTATCGGCGACAGTGACGATGGAGTGGGGCACAATGATATTGCGCATTAAAAGGACATCAGGAACAGGTGTGGCGACGTAATCACTGTCAGGCACTGGAAAAGGTGATAGCAAATCGACGAAAGTCAGGGCTTTAGGCGGCAGGTGGATAAAGGCGGTCGTACTAAAGTTGTTCGGCAGTTCGGCATGAATATGCACGAGTAGAGGAAGTTTGAGGCAAAGGGTACCGGCAGAATAGTCGATCAAAGCTGAATGCGCCGTAAGAAAGTTGAGTCCGAGGATTAGGTCATGGGGACAATTATTCAGCACTGTAAAAAGAACAGGAATGTGGCGGTCGGCGATACTGATACGGGAAGTACACATTCCAGTGACGTCAACAGTGCTACCATCGGCCACATGTACGACTCGAGTAGTAGGAGACGTGAGAACCTTCCTCAGTCGACGACGGAGATTACAACTCATGATGGACACCTGGGCTCCAGTATCTATTAACGCCGTCAAAGGGTGTGGGGTTCTCACCCGTGCTCTTGGGACAAAGGAACAACAACACTGACGTGCAAGCAATCACAAGGGCATTTATTGCACCTTTCATAGTCCAATGCCTGCTAGCCACCGTCGATGTGAACATCAAGTAAGTTCTGGTTCGTTGGGAGCGGCAATGGAGGATTTCTACACAAAGAAGATAATGCAGCATTGCCCCCAGGAGCTGCATGGTCTAGTTTTCTGTTCGGGAGGGTGCATAATTGGTCGGCGACAAAAAGTGACGTGGCTGGGGCGATGGGGACCGACGGCGCTGAGGTGACGGCGACCAAGCATGACGACTGTCATCGACGGATACGCCTGAGGTATGAGGCATACGGCGAGGCAAGTAACGGCACGGGTCGGCATATGGCCGAGGAGACGGGGAAAAGGAGCTAGAATACGGCGACGTCCAGGAGGTGCGGCAGTGGCGAGCGATGTGGCCAATGCGGAGGCAACGGAAGCAAATGGGCTTGCCATCCGGAATTCTCCACTTAGTAGGGTTGCGGTATCTGGGAGGGGAAAACCGATCGCTGCGAGTCGTAGATGTCAGCACCGGTGGGGTGTCAGGTCGAGGGACGGAGCAGGCAGCAGGCAAACCGAGGTTGGCAAATTCTTGCAGCATAACTGCCTGAATGAGAGAGATCGCTGGGGCTTGTTATACAATGGTGGGGTCAAGTGGGCGTGAATTGAACGGCGCAGGACTTGTAGCCTCGAGCTCGCAGCGTACAATACGGGTGAAGCGCTCATTTAAGGGTGGTGAAGCGGTAAGATCATTGCAAGACGATGTCGCAGCCGTGTGAGGGAGCCGGGAGAACTGTGGATTGACGCGGCAGCTTTTTGTGAGCTCAAAGCGGTAGCATTTCTTGACAATGACGTCGATGGTGGACACATTGTCGAAGACCAACAAGTTGAATGTGTCGTCTGTGATCCCCTTAAGTACGTGGCCGACTTTGTGAACCTCGGCCATTTTGTCGGCTGCTTTCCAGCAAAGAGCGAGCACATCTTGTATGTGTGAGACATACGATAGAAGACTGAACTTGGGTAGCAAGCTCTTTTCTAGCAGCCAGCTGCCGACCGGTGGGATTTCCAAAGAGGTCGGTGAGCTTCTCCTTGAAAGCATCCCAGCTAGAGATCTCGTCCTCGTGTGTTCGGAACCAGACATGAGGAGTTCCATCCAAGTAGAATAGGACATTTGCTAGCATAATGGTAGGGTCCCAGCGGTTGTTTTGGCTAACATGCTCATACAGGGTGAGGCAGTCCTCAACGTAGACATTATCTTGGCGAGAAAATATTCCAGGATCGCGGGGATGGTAACCATAACGTACATGGTAGGTGGGGTCCCAGGAGTAGAAGCAGACGAGGTGTCGTCATCGGGAGCCATTGCGGAAAGCAGGATGGTGCGGCCACTGGGGAGCTCCATGGCGAGGATGGGGAACGGCACCCTCCACCAAAATGTTACGCGAACGAAGGAATAGGAACTCGAGACTATTTACAAAGTGTATTTACAAAGGATAATGCAGTGCTAGCCAGTTCAGCCGACAGCTCGAGAGCCAGAGAGCTTTCGTCGTCTTCGTCGGTGCGCCTGCGTGCATCGGCCACAAGAAACATCCAGTATGCATGTATCAATATGCCTTCCTTGCCACAGTATATAGGTGGGGTTTTTCCAAAGAGAGAGGGCGTAAGGTGGGTGGGTGCGGCAACGAGCGAAGGTGTGTTAGCGGCGAGGGTGTAGAATTGAGAATAAAGGAGTGCTGTCCACAAGGCCAGTGCAGTCACATGGCCATCTGTCAATCACGTGTCAACAGTCATGTGTCAGCCAGCGTGTCAATGGTGTCAACAGCCCTGTATTACCTGTTTTACTGGTGGTCGTGGGCTATCGTGTCTCTGAAAGAGATAATAGAAGGAGTGGCAGAAACCGGTGCTCGTGAAAAAAGTAAATAAATAAAAGAAAATACTGAAATGGAATAAATAAAAGGAAAAGAAAGCTGCGAGAAAAAAAAAACAGTAAGCAACCAAACTAAGTGTTGTTGCCTATGGCTTGAAATTTAGCATAGCGAGTAGATTCTAAAGCTGCCTTTGAAACATTTATGCCTATAGTTGCAATGTCTTGGACTTATGGATAAGGTATGATTCTATGTATTTTTTTTCTCGTTCGGAACGGAAATTTGATTGTAAGATGTAGAGTTTTAGTTCATCAAAATTATGACCTGGTTGGTTGAAATGCTCAGCAATGGCTTTGGGAAGCTTTTTAGCTGTGTCCGCGCGATGTTCATTAAATCTGACGTTCATTGATTGTCCCGTTTCACTGATATATTGTTTCTTAGAGAAGGAACATTCAAGCATATAAATCACATCCAAGCTTGTACAAGTGAACCTAGATATGATTTCATGTGTATAGCTATTGGCGGTGCTTTTAATTTTAATGTCACTTTGAAGGTGCCGGCAGGTTTTGTACCTGGGGCAACAACATGCTTTTATTACGGGGGAATGATGTTGGCTGACTTTTGCGTGCACCAACATGTCTTTAATGTTCCTGTTGCCACTGAAGACAAGTCCACTTGCCGAAACGTAGGCTCCTGCTTTCACCTTGTTCTCGTTTTGCTCACCGTCTTGAATTTTCATCTCCCGCACTCCCCGTGTTTTTGAGAGACGTTTTGTCACACTAGGATAACAATGGTGCTCACAAGACCGACGACAACGACTTGTTGTAGTGTGACAGGTTTTTCTGCCAACGAGGACAAAGGAAACCGCTTTTGCCAATTAGGACGAAGGAAAGTGCCAATTAGGACGAAGGAAACTGCTTTTTAGTTCTGTTTCGGCCGTAGTGATTTGAAATGAACTACTTCTCACTTCGTACGGTGTGCATACTGCGAGAAGTCTTGAGACTATGCAGAACCAACATTAATATGTCAGTGTTCTCGATGAAAGCCTGCCGATCGGTCTTGCTGCCGCTTTTATGAATGAAACGTGACTACATAGAGCTTTTATGTAATGTTTTGCAAACAGATTTCTTCGCCTCTTATGCCAAATGGGTGACAAGCAACGGCCTGTGCAACACTCATAAAACAGATGAGGAAAAATACAATTCCCGGCATCGACACGTCTCAAGCACTGGCTGGCTAGTGTGGATCATCAGATAGATTGTATTAGATTGCCATGCTCAATCTGAAAGTGCCGAAACTGAAACTTGCCCGCAACATTCTCATGATTCCTTTGTTGCCATAAGTGGCGCTGGCTTTTCTCAGGCCTATTGTCATAAGGGTGGCATGCCAGGTGATGTATGTGTGCTGCTATGAGTGCTTGCACAGGGCAGGAGGTTGAGGATTGCTGTTCCTGAACAGCTAAAGCTCAACTTTGTTTGACTGTATTAGACCATTGCATTTATGGAATGCTTCAGGCACCTGTCCCTGAATTTCCTACCTAACTTCTCATTCTCTGCATTCAAGTGTGGTTGAATGTTTCTGCCGTGTCAGCCTTCTTTATCTAACCATAAGTGGAAGAAAAAGTGCCACATTAGTTCTGCAGAAAAATTTCATAAGAACATGAAAGACAATCTTGTTGTTGTGTCTAGCTCCCATCCTTAGCAACCTCCACTTAGCACATTTAGATAGACTCGTGTATGTGCGCCTCACAGGGCTACCAGTGTTTCACGGAGCTTTTAGATGTGTCGATGATTAGACAGTTTTAGTTACACGTACGCAGAGACTTCATGCATGCAAACGTGAAAGCTCTACGTACCATATGCACGCTACACCTGAAAGGCTTTTAGCTACATGTACGCAACGCACGCTAAAAGCAACCATGTATCGCCATCTATCGCCAGGTATAAACACTACTGTAGCCATTGACATCCAAGACAAATCAAATCCAAGCCAGTCGAGTTGGATTGGCGCGCAAAACACTTAAAAGTGTGTCCTTGTGCTGATCGGGGCTTCACAATGCCTAGAAGTGCTATACGGCATGTTGTCCTCGAAGGGGTTGCACTCCCTTACGTCTCGCAACAAATTCAAGTCGTATTTACAAAAACGAAGGCGTGGAGCTACCTTGTCGCCGTGTTTGGCTGCCATCTTGCAATATGCTCTCGCTTGTTCGAGATCTCGCGAGACCACCACGCGTAGCTCTCTACGTGTGGAGGGAACGCACGCAAGCTTTTGAGTCTTACGTACGTCCGTGAGACTCACGCAAACCCTTCGCGTTCTGCGCAGGCACACTGCTCACACGTAAGAGCTCTACATACGCAAAGCCTTTATGTATGTGAAACTAAAACTGCCTATTTTTTAGTGCTCTTAGATTGCCCTAGTAAATGTTTCCAAGCAAAATGTGCCAATGCCTTTACAATATTTTGCGAGTGTTTGAGACTTCTTGACCTGACTTTTGAAGTGCCTGTCGACAATAATCTTCAGTTTCTTGACATTCAGTTCATCTTTACTGATAGTAAGACTTGCTGGGCTTATAACCCACAAGCTAACAAACCTCTTCTCCAATTTCATTCAGCCCATTTGAATTTGGTGAAGAAGGACATAACCAACATGTGTTTCAAAAACGCCCTTAGAAAATCATGCCCACAGCTGATGAAAACCAGCCTCCAGCAACAGTCTGCGCATCTTAAGGAGGCTGATTATCCTTGCCATGTGTTGGTGGCGGTGGCGGAGAGGTTACTAAAAAAGGAACGCTCGAGAGGTTGCCCGGTGAAAATGGCAGAACTAGCAGTCGTGGGCAGGTGAAAACCGCCGTGATTCTGTACGTACACCAGGTATCACATAGCCTGAAAAAAGTTGGAAGTCGCGCCAACATTTAGGTTGTTTTTTCAGCTCCAAATAAGCTGGGTACCTTGTGCAAAACCACGAACCCATTGAGGACGAAAAAGCTGCTGTGTGATAAGAATCACAAAGATCCGTTCGTAGGATGCACGGTGGGGGTGATCTATTGCATACCGCTCTCATGTGGTAAATGCTACATAGGCCAGACTGGAAGATGCATTAATGTGCGCTTAAGAGAGCACAGAAATAAGTGTCACAGTTTATCAGGCGATGGTTTTCTTGCTTTCCATTGTAAAACGTGTCCATGTCGGCCATGCCGCCCACTTCTAGAACATACCACTGTTATATATAGAGATAAGCACGAATGTGTAAGACTAATAATAGAAACTGAGCAGATCCTCTCGGCTGTTGGCATCAGCAAACTGTCACTGTCATTGTCCGCAAGGGAGTTGGATTATTTACGTGTGGCATAAAGGCTGAACCGCATTTTCTATATGTCATTTAGATTTTCTTGTGTTGTATCGGTTTTATATTGTTTTCATGCCATCATATATGCAAGTGCATCCTCATGGTTGCTATCATAGTGTTCACGTGGTTGTTTGGGGGTGTAAGTATGACCGATCCCGGAAGTAAAATTTTCGTTGTTGATAGTTAGCGCTCGTCTTCGTCTTCGTTTCTTCTTGTGTCCTTGTTTTGTTGCGCTATACAGATACCTTTCAATGACGACCGACCAACAAGCCCATATCGCTACTGTCGGTGAAAGGCAGCACTGGACAACAATAATTCCTGTTGCATCTATGTGCATAAATGCTTTTATTTCTGTGTAACAGCAAAAGGTTCAAGGTTCATAGAATTTATTCAGGCATGTGTGCAAGTTTTATACCAACTAGGCCCAAATTAAGTTTTACTGAGGTTTTATAACATGCCCACAAAGTGTGGCAAAAAGAGGCAGACACAGTGTCTTTCCTACTGTAAAATACTCGGCAAGTGCCTCCTCTAGAGTTGGTGATAAGTAATGTTGTAATATAAGTAATGTTGGGGGAAGGGGTGCTTTTTGAAATTGCCTCAGAAATCGATATGGCAAAAAAAAATGCAGCGTGCTATAATTGAGAGCATTATTCGAGAGCATTCTACCTAATCACCTTGGAACCAGTCAAAAGAGTTCTCGGCATTAGAATCATACAAGAGAACAAGGCATGCGATCTGCATTATCACAAAGTTACAGCACCACTGAGAGCTAGCCATCATCATCATCAGCCTATCTTTTGTCCACTGCAGGACATAAGATAGGCTGGTGATGATGATGATGACGATGGTGATGTCCAGCTCTCGTTGGTGCTGTAACTTGGCATGGCAGTCTTGGCAGTGCTTACCATACAGTGAATGCGTTGAAAGCACAATATCTCCTGCTGGACACGGCAGCTCACAGTGAACAGTTACTATTTTTACCCTATTCGTATGAATCTCTTTTTCAAAGAAAGGTGGTCCATAAGTTTCCTTTACATTAGAATCACATAGAAAAATGAAACCTCGCTCGCAACGTTAGCAGTTCCATATCAACAGAACTAGCATCAACGCCATTGTCATAACAACATGCCGATAGAACAAGTCTTCACGTAGGCTGGTGATGACAGTGAAGCACTCTCAGGCTTTCAATTACAAGAGTGCAATATAAATATGTTATTTTACATGCTGAGGTAATAGCAACAGGGTCGCATAATATGTTTTTGGGGCTGAGATTACTTGTATGCATTTCAAGACTAACCGGTGAAGTGGTTATTTATGCATGGGCCATTATTCTGTTTGCTGTGGCTGTGGAGTTGTTTGAATATGTCCTGAACCACCACTTGTGCTTGGTGAAAAAACAGTCTGCGAAGAGTGTACGCGACTGAACATTTTAGCCAAATTTTGCAGCCGCATGCACCACGTGGAGCTCGCAAGTTGAGTGTGCAGTCATCTTTTTCTCAAGCAGTCTCTTTTCAGTAGAAGCCTTCTCATCACTCTTTCCTGGCTGCTACTGTATTGGCTAATAGTTGACATCAATCAAAAAGGGTGTGCTTCTTTCTACTGCTACAGTATATATTTATTGACGCAGTTTATTAGAAGAGCTGAAGCAAGCGAAAATCTGCCTTTTGAGTTTTGATAGAAATTACCGTATTTACTTGCATAATGATTGCACTTTCCAAATTCGCTGATCTCACTCCTGAATTTTGTCGTCAAAATTCAATTTTTTTTCTTTCCTGTGTAATGATCGCACCCCGAACTTGCTGCAGCGATGTGCCGTGTGCCAAGTCTAGCTAATGATGATCGCTCTTACCATCTGTCGAATGCTGTCGAATGCTACGCGAACGACTCTTCAGAACATACCAAGTGGTCTGTGCGCACCAAACATTCTTAAGCAGATGCCCCATTTTATTCCTTTCATCACTCTCCACACTTCCATGAAAAAAGAAAAGCTACAACCAAATTTGGCTTGGCTTTATTGTTTGTAGGCTTTATAATGGTTGTGGTCAACAACAACAACAAAAAAAAGGAGCCTTTCAATTCTTCTCGTCTGCACTCGTGGGTACGCAACAAATCGCGAGCGGCAATGATAGTAGCCACGTTTACGCTGATACGTAAGAAGTGCACCCTGTTCATACATTGACGCTTGTAACACAGCTCAGATATTTACCCACTCTTAGCGGGAAGGTGCGATATTAGGTAGTAGGGAAGACAAATGCCGCAGTTTCCGCAGCATACCCGCCATGTGTTTCTATGTCACTGGCAGCTAAGCACACCCATCTCTATTGCTGTCCCCTCAAAGTGGACATGGCTACGTTATTGCCGCAGACTTGCCAATATCCACTTTCGTTTCCATTAATGTATTGTTTCTTTATTTCATTTATTAAGCACAAGTAATTTCCCCTGTGTTGTCCTTGGTGTCAGGGTTTGCTGGCTTTGTATGATATGACTAATAAAAATTGGGACCCTCAGTTAACCCCCATTCTTCTCATTTATTACATAACGAGGGTCCGGAATCCGGCAACATTGATGCCTTCAGGTAGCATGTGTGGGTTTGTTGACCAGTTGCCTTCAACCAAAAAGATCACGCTCTCGTGACGCCTGCGGCAGAAAGGGCGTTCCACGTCCGCCGCCAAGGTCTGTGAGTGGTGGCCCTGGCTAACACTCCCAGGGTTCTGCTAGGAAACATAAATACCCAAAAAAGTGGATGGGGAAACAGCGCTGTGGTAGCTCAATTGGTAGAGCATCGCACGTGAAATGCGAAGGTTGTGGGATCATTTCCCAACTGCGGCAAGTTGCTTTTTCATCCACTTTCATTTCCACTAATTTATCGTTTCGTTATTTCATTTATTAAGCACAAGTAATTTCCCCTGTGTTGTCCTTGGTGTCAGGGTTTATTGGCTTCTTATGATGTTAGCAGTATCTTGTATTTTCAGATACATGATACAGATGCAAGATAAGCAAAGAGTATCTGAAATAGTATCTAAAATACATGCATCTTCGGTACTGCCCAGCACTGATCACAGGCCATCTTTGATTGTCAATATCTCCACGTCTGCTGACCGCATTGAAGTACTTCTTGGGGCAAAGTTTTTCTGAGATAGTCTGTTTTAACGTCAAATGCATTTTTGACTTTTATAAAAGGTGGTTCAGTATCCTTTTAAGAAATGTAGAATATCAAACACAGTGGACCTCACGGAGTACATGCAGTCCATTTACAGCAATAGAAAACTGCTTGAAATTGATGACGGTGTAAATAATGTGTGCCAGGTTTCATATTTTTTGTGATTGCCACATTTAGAGGCATGCTACATATTTTAGAGCACTGCTCTTAGGCACCCGTTCCTGCGGCGAGTGTCAGCCTCAGCGTCGGCGTAACCGAGCCAATGAGCACAACAGCAAAGGATGAAAGAGTGAACACGGCGCGGGACATGAAAGACGCAAGCCACGAACCGCGGAGATGAATGAGAGCGGCCCCTGCAGTGATTTGCACACAGGAAACTGGTGTCATGAAGACCTGCTCGACCACTCGATGTGTGTTCGTATCTGGTTTCAGCCGGACAGCTTGTTTCATACTATCGTCTGCTCCCATCAGCTCTCGCTCACGCTTGTTTGCTTTGTTTGGTTTAGTCTTGTTCGCACTTGTTTCAATTGTTCTTTACAGTGATGAGTCTAAACCGAGACATCCTGATGGAAAGGTATTTGGAGATAGCGCACCATATCCAGTTCTGTATAACAAGACGCACCCTGAATACAAGGACGGGGAGGCGACACCCAGTACTTCATTCGCCTTGACTTTGGAATGCGGCGACACTGCAATAGAAGAGAGCACACCAACATGATTATGATCATTGGCAATGACGCCGTCATGTTCATAAGACATGACTCACATTAAGAATGAAGGACGAAGAACATAAACACACCGCCAACCTGACAGCAGACAAAGGAAAAAGCATGCGACATCTCACCCCTACAGAGAGGAAACACAATTTTCATGCTGTCACGTGACTGCCATAGCTGCATTATAACGCCGGCGGCACACCACGTGCATTTTACCACTAGTGTGTATGGGGCTTTCTGCAGCGATGATTGCTAGAGTAGCGCACATCATCTGTTGACCAATGACACCATCAGTAAAGCATGCGTTGAGCGCGTCAAACCAAAGCGCTGCATGAGTGAAAGTCTGTCTGCGGCGGCCACTTTGAATTGCCCACGTGTCACTTGTGCGCTGTCTCACAATCTCCCAATTAGCATGGCAGTCGCACCACACTTCGCTCGTTTGCAACGTGCCACAAGAGACAGATTGTCTGCGCCAGCCAAGATATCGTGAAATGAAAACATGTATACAGCTGCGCTCAAATTTCGCATTAGGTAGTATCATAATCGTTGGTGATGTTTAAAGTGTGGTAGGCGTTGACCTGGTAAGGCAACCAGGGCAGTGGGGTGACTGAGGAGCTCGGATTGCCCAGCTGACTGCGCTAGCCTGCGGATTGTCGCCGCAGGGAGTCTTGGCTGTGGCCTCTGGTGGGGAACCCGCTCAGCTCACAGGTTGCAGCTGCGGCAGCTGAAGCATAGTTTCCACTGGGTTGCCGCCGTCCCCATGCACCATCCGTCCCATCCGGCCTCCAGCTCCTTGTCCCGCTCGTTGTCCCAGAGTGTAGCTGGGCTGCTTTCTTCTGCTATGCGATGTTTTTTCGCATTGGCCACATTCTCACGCATGCATTTTTCCACTTCTTCTTCCATAGCTTCCATTCTTTTCTTTCAGACATTTTCGTATTTCTTCACTTTTTTTCTTTATCTCTTCCACAGCCTCCTCGTGCTTTCTTGTCCTTTTCATGTTTTCTTCTTTCTCCTTGTTTCTTTCTTGACTCATGACATCTGCAGCGAGCTGTAGTGTGCTTAGACAGCGGACTTGTCGCGGCACCCTGTGGCAGCTTGGTATCTACGCTGCATAGCAGACTGCTGCTTTGTGCTACTGCAGCATTTGCTTTGTGCACGACACAGCATAAGTCCGCGCTCGCGCTTAATAATTCTGAGTGGCTGTGCTATGTGGTGCAGACCAGCTGCACCAGCCTGACCGACGGATAGCAGCCACATCCAACTTGCGCATTTTGAAGCACTATCAACAGCTCAATACGAAACGAAGTCTGCCAAGGTGTCTAATCAGGAGTGGCCAGGAGTATGTGTGATCTGGCTGTGTTTTGCATGGCTCGAGGCTAGTTGAGCGTTCAAAATTAGTCGAAATTAGCTAGACCCAATGGCTACAACACCGATAAGCAGGGTGACCAAATTCCTACGTGGACGAGTGTGAGCAGACGATAGTCGGCTTCTTTTGGAAGTACGTAATTATTATCGAAATTCAAAAGCAGATTTTTGCTTACCCCAGCCTGTATACATAATAAACTACGTCAACCAATATACACGGTAACAGTAAGAAGAAGCGCACTGATCCGAACACCCTTCTTGATTTATGTCAACTATTGGCCAATGGTAGCCATGTATGGGAATAGGCTATAGTATTACGAAATAAAGCGTCCAGAAAAGAGTGAGGAGGGGGCTTTTGTTGAAAAGAGAGCGTTTAAGAGAAAGGTGACTTCGCGCTCTGCTTGCAAGCTCCATGTGCCACGCACGGCTGCAAAAGTTGGCCGATCTGTTCACAGCAGCATATGCTATCCATGGATTGTGTTTTTTCACCAAACCTGAGCGGTGGTTCAGGCCTCTTTAAAGCCTGTGCTGTCTTGCAGCTTAATGTACTTACGACTGTAGTGTGCCTTCACATTCCCCCATTGGCTGTTTCGGGATTGTCTGACAATTGTTGTGAAATTTGTGAGCTCTTTCTGTGAACAACATATGTTTTTTACGTTTCCGAAATTGATGGTGCCAAGGAAAGTCGAGGATGGCCTTTCCTATCTTGTTTTCTGCCTTAGATGCAATTCTTTGTATATTGCTTTGTGACTTTTTTGTAAGGCGTATGTGTTATTGTTTTACTTCATGTCAAGGTGTTTGAAGAAGTGCAGTCATGTTGTGCTGCACTGTCTGAACGCCTGGGCCAGAGCAATTACTTCTTCGGTGACAAGTAAGTAATTTTTAGCCTATGCTGTAGTGATTGCGGAGCATTTTTCTAAAATTGTGAGCACTAGAAGTATTATAGGGAGGGGAAAATTTTCGTAAATGTTATACAACAAACAGCCACTATGCTGACGTGACGTTATCCGTGCACTGCTGCACATCCTGCTAATAAAGAAAGTATGCATTGTTGGGCTTTTTGTTGAGTGACCAAGTTCCTCTCATGCTAAGCGGACTCAGGATTGTCATTTTTGCCCAGTCAGCTGCAAAGTTTTCAAATCACAGTTTCACAGGCTTAGTATGTGGGTTGGTGGGGTGCAGATATAGGCCACCGCTAGCACACATTTTTAAGTCCATGCGACATCTTATGTACAACTCGCCAACTCAGATGCGTCTGTTCCATGTTGCACAGGGCACTTGAGTAGGTAGCCGGATATACTACCAGAATCATGTAAAGAGCTTATCACATGCATTTTGGGAGTTTTTTTAAAGCATTCCACTTTCCTGTGGACATATATTCGTCGGACAAACAAGCTGGTAGGTCAGTGGAAAATCGAAATTCATAAAATACACGTAGTGCGCCATTCTCTCATCTTGCATCACATTGCCTATTAGAGCCAGTGTAAATCATTTGTCATAAGTATAGCCATGTTATACAGCCACCCTGACTAGACTACACGAGAAACCTCAGAAGAATGTCATATTGGTGACTACCACTAAATGCTCTCCCCGTAGCGGCTGCACCGAGAAACCCCTCATCCAGGTTCAAGCTTGAAGCGAAAGAGGGCCTCCCATCAAGGCATGCGCCCAATGAATGCCGTGTAGTTCTCAAATTGTCATGACGCTGCTGCGCTCAAGCCTGAAAATGAAAAAAAAATATGAATGTCGAAAGACTTGCTGTGTACCATTATGCGTGTCATCGCGGTAGAAAAACCGCAATGTATGATTTCATCTTTCACAAAAGAAGCAGACGGCATGCATCGGAGAGCGACTTGGATAAGAAACCTCGCATTGTGAAAAGGTGGTGACTGATACTATACCGGTTTGTTCTAAACACTTCACTCGGGACTTTTCTTCTCGGCGAGCAGAAAATTTATTTCGATATCTTGCTGGCATTTCAAATTGTCGAGTGTGTTTTGTGTAGGCAGGCTTTTTGACAAATTATAGTGATGCACATTTAAGCTTCATTTCGTTTTGTTCATTTGCAGCTTTCTGCCCCAGCATTAGTGTTACTAATGCTTTAAACAGTAGGAATATTCTCGCTAATGTACTCTTGTCTGCAGACACGGTAGCAGGAATGATGACTACCTTGGAGGGTCTGAAGTTGATCAGGACGCATATTATGCCACGAGGTGACATATCGTTTTCATAGCTTGCTTTAGTTTAGCAGTGCAAGCAGAAGACGCTGTTTTCTCATTCAACACATTGAGCTGTCATTATTTTCTCGCAAGAAATTTAGAAGCAAAAGCAAACAGCACTCGTTCCAGCTTTGGAGCGTTTGACCTGCGCACAGCACCGCTAGTTTGCTTTCCGACACTGTGCACACACCTAAATTCTATTGCAACTGGTTCACTTCGTTTCCAAGTCATGCAATTACTTTAATACAAGTGACTTTGCCCAAAAGAAAACCTTCACCAAATTTTGGAAACCTGCTGCAAGAAACTCAACTTCGTCCGATCAGTTGTTATTGATTTCTTGCGTTTCACTTCGGTATGAGAATTTGTACGGGCGGGGGGTGTCTGCTGTGTTTGCAAGCCCGAGCCCGACCTTGAACACTGCTTGCTGCAAGCATGAACAAGCACCAGTTATTGGACGCAGACGACCTTATCACATGTATCAGCTAACTATAAAAAGAAAGGTGCAGCCCCAACTCACAAACAGAACTCTCATTTGTTTTTATCCCAAGACACACTGACCAGGTAATGTTACATTTTTTAGCTTCACTGCATAATATCCGTATTTAGCTTCTGAGAGCAAGACAGGCATTACTGCCTATATATTGTGAGATATACTATATGTGATGTACTACAACACGAGTCTCAGTGTGGAGTTGCCTATGAAGATTAAAAAACAGTTGAGTGTTGTACGTGTACCAGTGGAGCAACACCGTGAATAAGTGCTCGCACCTTTCGGAGGTCCGCTACGCACATACACTTCGTTTTTTAAACCTCCAGCTCGCTTGAAAGGCTCTTTGTCTTTAAAAAGAAACTCTGATATGGCTTGCTGGGCTGGCCAGATGTTGGCGTGCACAGCACAATGATTTCCTTGGTTTCATCACTGAAATCCTTGAGACAAATCAAAATGAGGTAGTCAGCTGCAAGGAACCTCTCGGCTTCGACAAAACACCTCAATTTGATGCCACGAACAAGAAATGCGTGAGGGCAGCACCGAGCAAAAGAGTCACCATGAACCTGGATGTCGTAGCCATCTTTATTTATTTGGACAGCGCTGCCAGCACAAGTAACGGATTCGGGAGTTGCCAATTACCAAGAACGTTGTTCTCTGTATAAGCCAACCATCCTTGTCACTTCATTATTAAAAGCACAACTACATTTATGACTGTTAGATGCATACCTTTGTTGTCTGGTTTTAGTTCATGTTGACATAAGCAATGTGTCTGCCTATATATTTTTTTTTTGTGCAGTAAAAAATTGAGTTGAGGGTTAACACTTGTTTGTGTCCTCTTTCTGTGTTTCTTCTCATCCCAGCACTGTGGTAGGTTTCTCAATGATGAAATACCAACTAGTGCAACTATCTGTTGTATTGCAGGCCTGGAAAAGTTACAACTACATGTGTTTGGCTATTTCTTCTTCCTGTGTTTAAGGTTGACTTAGGTATTAAGAAATTGGTAAATTAAGTTGGACATATGTTCAGAAGGACTGTCTGTTGGGCTAGTTTGTCTAACATTGTTCAGCCAGTACATTGGTTTACCATTTGTTTACTATGGCTTACAAACTTGTCATGTAAATATAGGGTTGTTATGTGATGAAGGGAAATCGTGGGGGTGTTGATGATGCTGCACATATTTTTGGCTTCTTGACCTCTTCTGACACCCATTGCTAAAACCTTTGCCAAGTATCAACAAAGCCCTTGCCCTATCGTCTATGCCTGTTCATTGAAAATAAGTAGTTGGGCGTGCTCTGGATACCTTGAAGTGCACCTCACTTGTAGCAACTGATGCGTACACTTATTAGAGTGCGTCTCACGTATATACGTTAACAATGGAAGATCCTAGTTGACATTTGGTGACCGTTTGTGTTCTTCGATGACATTGCAAAATCCTTTACAAAGGAAAAAGGATGGTTTGTTCGTCCTTCGCTTCACTTTTCATTGGAATGTGCAGATACAGGGTGATTATTCTTAAGTTTTGGAAAATTTGTTTAAATTGTTTCTTGCAAAGAACATAACTGTAGTCATTAGCTGGATTACTCAGAGAGGTGGACATTACTTGCAGGGGAAGTCAAAACACATTCAACAAATGAAAAAAAAATATCACTAATTAACTTCTTAAATAATTAGGTTACAGCACATATTGCAATTTATTGATTGTAGCCGGTGAGTTTACTAGCAAACTGGGATACATAGTGCAAGAATGACAAGGACAAAGCAGGAACACGGGACGAGCGCTAACTTTCAACAATTGATTTAGTCTTCCCTGCCTTTCAGTGTGTCTGTTGCAGTGGCGTCCCAGTGAGTGTATATATGCTCACCAGCTGCAATAAATCAATTGTTGAAAGTTAGCGCTCGTTCCGTGTTACTGCTTCGTCCTTGTGTCATTCTTGCGCTATGTATCCCAGTTTGTATATATCCCACCAACACGCCCAAACTTCTTCCCTGCTAGAGTTTACAAGGCCTATGCACTTGGAACAAATTTCCAGAATGACACCACTTTTGAGATATATGCCATCAAAAAACGCCGTAAAAATGCACTATTGCTCCACTTGATTTTTTAACAAAACACTTTTTTATGCTTTGAAGCACAAAGGTAACTGAAATGCCCATGTATTTCATCCCACAGTTTCGGAAATACCTTGAAAGTAGTCCAGTCCTGGGAATTCATTGCTACTGAATACAACTTGCAAATCACTGGCTACAATTCGTAAATTGCGATATGTGCCGTAAGTCCTTAAGTAAGCAGGTAATTAGTGAACTTTCGTTGCCTAGCTTAATTATGTTTCGATTTCTGAGGTTAGTAATGTCAGCCCCTTCGAATAATACAGCTCAAGGATAAGAATTAGGCTATCTGTCACAGGCGATCTTTAAACATTCTATAAAATTAAAAATGACCCCTATAAATATGTCAACCATGAATGGTTTTTGTTATTTGACTTGTATTCGATTCAAAAATTCAGTACTGGAAGTACTTGAATAATATTTTCTTGCCAAATATATAAGATAAAAATTATTCTTAGGGCCTTCAGTGAGGTCATTAATATGTCCATTGTTAGTCTAACCACTGGAATATGTAGCCATTCCTGTAACTATTACTCTTAAGTCTGCTACTACAGTAAAAGCTTTTCTGGAGTCCTCCGCTATGGCGTGCCTCATGATCAGAAAGTGGTTTTGGCATGTAAAACCCCAAAATTTAATTTTGCAGTAAAAGCTCGTTAATTCAAATTCCGCGGGGGTTCAACGAGAATTCAAATTATGCAAAATTCGAGCTAGTGAAAGTCATAGAAAAATTCGCTCGGTTAAGGCACGTATATAGTTCGACGTAGTGTGAGCGCGCACACGCTATGTTACGTTGACTTCGAAAGCACTGGCACAACCAACGTAACAGGACGCGGCCCGAGGTGCCCGACGTCGAGATGACTCTTGCTCCATTCGCACGTTCGTTGTGCCGACTGCGCTGACTCGCAATGCATGGCGCACAAAATTGTCTGCGCCGCTTCGCCGATGGTCGCAGGCAGCCATTCAAAGCAGCTCGCGGTTTGGGGAATCGTTCTGCGCATGGTCCGAAAAGAACAGCCGACAGCGCGCGCATCTAAGTTTAGAGGGCATGGCATGTCGGCTGGCGAAGCGCCGTAGCGCGATTGGCTTCACGCGACGTGCACTGACGCTCGCCGCAGGAACAAGAGCGGCAGTCTAAAATGCACTCTCGAAACGCATCACAACCTGCTGCAATATTGGTATCCATTGTACTTTCGTAGGCACACCTGCAGCACGCTGCAGAGTTCCACTATATGCATAGCTGGCCCAAACGCTTAGCCCAGCAATGCTTTCCTTTGAGTTATAGCCATGAATCTCAACGGCTATGCTTTTGGTACTGCGAGCGCCGATAAATGTCACGGCCGCTGTGTAATAGACTTTACCTGGTGCCGCTTCTCGGCAGAACACTTCGTAGGTAAAGAGCATACCCTCCAAGATGTGACATGAAAAAGAAAGAATGAAAGAAAAAGACGCAGTTTCACCCCCCAAGGCGAAGCATCGATTGCAACAGCAAATCAGCAGCAGTATGAAGTAAGGATAGTACTTTTAAAACACGCACTTGCTAACTAAAATACTAAGCTTGGTGTCAGCGTGCACAGCAAACATGTTACACACGATTACTACGGGCACTTGCTGTCAAAACGCTGGCGTGGAGAAGCGCAGCAACAGCAGCGAGCGAAGTGATATTTGTACTGTCTGTCGCTTCAATGTGAAGTGAGAACGCAGCAAGCACAAAGCTACGAGCCACTGACGCAACTTGACTCTGCCCCCAACGCAGATCGCTCTCATGATATGGGCCAGCTGCCACATGCGCAGTTGCAGCCGGAGAAAACTTTGTAAACTTGTCATATTCAACAATGTACTGCGTAATAAATAATTCAACATCATTGAAATTGTCCAACAGCAGAATTCAAACACAGGAACTCTAGCACAGAAGCCTGATATTGAAACCATTAAGCCACGGACGCATGTATCGACAAGCGAATGAAGCGCCCTTATGAATTTATCGCGGGCATGCCAGTGCCTTGAGACGCTTGGCGCATTTCAATTTGGCCATCCGGACAAGCTCAGTCATTGCAATTAATAGCAATTGTGCGTGTTCGCGGCGTCTTCTGCACCTCAAAAAGTATAGATAGCGCTGGAATTTACAATAATATTTATGTAGCGTAATATACAAAGCCATAAGAACGTCTGAATCCACAAGCATGAAGATCAGACAAATCCATGTACTTCCCATCATTCCCATGGTGGTACAACGACGGCAGCGCCAGAGTTCCCTCTAGTAATTATTGTATGAAACTCTATGGCCCTCGCATAGCCTTGCACGCTGTCACTCGCACATACAGCAGGGCACGCGGTGACGCCGATGGGAGAAGTGCTCTTGGAGTGTCCATATAATTGCTCTCGCAATTCAACAACAAATAAATAAAAAATGCAGATCCGCATTCGCATTCGTGTTTTTATCTTGAAGGTCTTGAGAGAGGGAGAGAACTGACCTGCTACAGACGGCAGCAGATAGAAAGAGCAAAGCTGTGCGGCAATGGACGTCGCCAACATACTCCCGTGCACCAGCATTCACCCTTATCCACGATGACGCGGAGTTGAAATTATCGGTGGCGGTGCGTATTTCAGTGTGAATTAGCAGGATGTGTTACATATTCTTTTCAATACATTGTGGAACGGACCACAGTGGCTGCTTCGAATTATCCGAAATATCTAATTAACGGATTGTGTATTAACGAGCTTTTACTGCATTTGTTGTTAGCAGCGGCACAGATTTCCAACCTAACATTTTCATTTTATTTTTATTTATTGATACTGTCGGCCCATGACTGGCAGTTACAGGAGTGGACTTAATATGCATAAACAGAGAAGTGCATTAGTGCACTTGAACTAATGCACTAAAAATAAGAAACAGAAAATAAAGCAGTACTGCTGATAGGAAACACATTAACAATATAATTACAGAGCACATTTTAGCTTATTATATCACAATATTAGTACAGAACATCAGGGTGCATCAGGGTACATAAGGCAATGTATTGCTTCCGAGAATGCATTAAATGATTTTATTGGGATAGTGGAACTGTGTTTATTGGGACAAAGAGTTCCACTGCTGAATTGCCCTGGGAAAAAAACTATACCTGAAGCAGATATTGTGCACTGTGGAAGGAGGTATATACATACTGTATCTGCGCCGTGATGTTTCTTGTGCCTTGATTTGGAAGTACTTGTCGTATCTTATTTTGATATGGTTATGAATTACTAAGGACAAGAATTTAAGCCTTTCATACTCGGTACATTTTTGTAGAGGTGGAAGCTCTGCATGTTTACATAATTCAGTTGGAGAGTGAAAACGGCGGTACTTAATAAATATAAACCTAGAAGTAAGGCGCTGGACCTTCTCTAGTTTTAGACAGCTACTTTTGGTGTAGGGATCCCATACTATTTTTGTGTACTCAATTATGGATCCTAAAAAGGTTTTATAAGCTAAAATTTTGATTTCAGGGGAGGCACAGTGCAGGTTACATCTCAGTCCCCACAATCTCAGCTTTTACACAAAGCTTATTTACGTGAAGATTCCAACGCAAGTCAGTTGTAAATATAAGACCTAGGTATTTATATTGTTTAACTTGAGCAAGTTCATGACCGTTGATACTGTATGAGAAATTTAAAGTATTCTTTTTTCTAGAGATGGACATAAAAACTGATTTAGTTAGGTTAAGCTGCATTTGCCACCGATCGCACCAGTTCTTAATTTTCTGCAAGTTAAGATTAAGATCGGCCTGATCACCTGGTGACTCTATTCTCTTGTACAATATGCAGCTATCAGCAAACATTCTTATTTGGGTAGTGATGTCACTTGGCAGATCATTTATAAAAACTAGGAATAAAAGGGGCCCTAAGACACTACCCGGTAGGGCCCTAGATACCATGGGAGATAAACTAGATTGCTGATGTCCCAGTTGAGCATATTGTTCTCTATGTGCAAGATAGGAAGTGAACCACCGCGTAAGGGCAGAATTTTTTAAGGTGACACTGATATTAAGTAAATGATTTTTGTGGGACACTTTGTCAAAGGTCTTTGCATAGTCTTAAGAATATTATATCAGTTTGGTCTCGGGCACTAATTGTGCTAGAAAGGTCATGTACAAGTTCAATAAGCTGAGTGACAGTGGACAATCCGTGGCGAAAGCCATGTTTATCTGGAAAAATTAATTTATGTTCATCTAAATAGGTGAGCAGGAGCTTTGATAGAATGAGTTCTAGCATTTTAGAACAGGTGCTCATGAGCGATATCGGTCGGTAGTTGCTAGTGCCACAGGTTGGACCACCTTTACGTATGGGCACAATTTTCGCATGCTTCCAGGCAGTGCGAAACGAGCCACTAGAAATGGATGATTGAAAAATTAGTGTCCATTCGGCATATCTATAAAGGAATTCATTAGGGATTTCATCGGGAGCGGGACTCTTTTTTATATTAATGTGAAGCAACAGATTGAAAATGCCCTCTTCTGTAATCCCTTTATTCTGAATAGAAAGACTGTCCGCATAATCATTGATGGTAGGCAAGATACCATCAATGATGGTAAAAAACTGAGGAAAAAAAGGAGTTAAATGCCTCCGCTTGATCCTGTCTACTTTTCTGTGTGCATGCTACACTACTTAGCCGTTGGATTCAAATACCTCCAAAACTTATCTGGGGCTTCCTTGAGAAATCATTTCAGCGTTGAGTTATAAAAGTTATCTTTAGATGTCTTCAAGTTATGCCGGAGGTTTTTACCTAAAAGATGAACGTCATGTTTCTATTCAATACTAGGACTGAGGGTGCAAGCCTTTCGCATACATTTAAGCTTTCTTTTAGTGTGTATTATCTCCTGAGTTACCCATAGGTTTCTTTTTCCTGCACATTTAGTATGCTGAGGAATGCAATGTTGTATGCAAAACGCTGTCATATCATGGAAAAATTTCCACAGTTCTTCAGCAGTACCAGATAATCTGTACAACTGCAAAAAAGAATAATATGACTGCTCCAGATGTTCCAGTATTGCCAGGTGATTGGCGGCTTTAAAGTTTGGAATCGCAAGGTTCTCATTCTCGCGCATGATATTAACATACACATCTAGTGACATCATAACCGTCTTATGATCAGAGAGACCTTCATAAATTTCACACATGTTAAGAATTGGGAGCAACCAACCAGATAAGAATATTAGATTAAGGATTGAGGAAGCAATTTGACCGACGCGTGTACAAGCTGAGAAGACCTGAGTTAAATCATAACAGAAAGTGATCACAAGTAGTTGTTCACAATTACAGACTTCACGTCTCTCTACATAAAGTGTCGACCAATTAATTCCAGGAAGGTTGAAGTCCCCTAATAAAATAATATTGTCTTCGTGCTTTAGGTGTGCGTCCATAAAGCTGCTTAAGGGGGGAGGCTACACTTGAAACACTACTTTTTTATTTGTAGACAGATCTGAACGAAATTTTCACACTTTGTGTATTTTAACATGCAGATTCTAAGAATATAATTTTGCCATAGGATAAGTAGTTTCTGACATACTCTAAAAGCATTGTATAAGCTGGGTCCTTTGTTTGGAGGAAAATTAGCATCTAAACAGAAAACCCTAACACAGTAATTTGAGTATAAAGACTATCTAGAATGTTCAGGGAGTGTCATAAGGTATTAATCAATGTTCTAGGCTAATCTGAGCAAGAGTTAGAGCTCATCAAAGTTGTGAGAAAAATATGCCATCTTGACAGGTCAAGCATGTCACCCATTTGAAAAACCTTTTGAGAAGAGTACTGCTTTGAAAAGGTGCATATTGCTTACTGCATGCATTTCTCTTTCTGGCAAAAAAAAAAAATTATGCTGATAGCTGAAATAGGACAGAAGCTATTTTACCTCCAAAATTGGAAGTCTGTCAGAATTGTTGTTTTGAGAAATCAAGGAAAAACATTCTGCAACATCTTTATTGAGAACATACCAATAAAATCTCAAGGAAATTCACCAGGGGCATAATCTGGATGCATCCTATCTTTATGCCGCTTTTTGGCCAGCTTCCTTGCGCTCAAAGAGGCTTCTCGCTTCTTGCTGGAGTTGGCACTTCGATGGCCGCCTTTCTCCTTTGCTCGCTGGCATGCAGTGCCAGGAATATTCATCTGTAGCTGCTGTAGAATTGCAGTGGATGCAAGCAGGCTCCCAGTGTTGAAGCGTAGGACAGCTTCCCCAACAGCAGCTTGCACGGCAAAGAGAGATGCATGCTGTTCCTTTGAGACACTCCGAATCACTGAGTGAAGGCTCTCATTCGAATTCTGTGTGTTGCCTCGCTGGTATCTCTGGAGCAGAGTTTTTTCAAATAGCCGCGTGTATACAGGCAGAATTGCTTCTGTCACATGTTCTGGCCAGTTGTAGTGGTGCCTAGGTTCAGGCTCTCCCTTTGCTCTCGCAGCATTGTGACAGAACATTGTCAGAACATTGCCGAGAGCCCGTACTCCTTGGCGGGGTCCTTGAAAGCATCACCACTTTCTAGCCGCATTCGGGACACAGCACGAGTCCAAGGAACTCTTGTACGACGGATAAATCCACGATTGCAAATTCAGTTCCGCTGTCGTTGACGTCCTCTCTCCTCTCTCTCAGCAGCTTGAACTTTCGTTCCATTGCAGACTGCGACGCCAGGCACGTTTTCCGGCGATCGCTGCGCGCTCGCTACTTTCTTCAGTCGTGAAGGAAACGGTGCCTGCACGATCTGTGCCAACACGTGTGGCGTGGGCGGACGAAGTGTTGATGCTAGACGTGCCGCTTTGCAGCTCGGAACTCGATCCGGTAGAATGTCCAGGCAGACCAGCAACCGGCAACTCCGCGAGTATGACAGGCGTAGCCGCCTTCCGTCTTGCATTCCACAGCCGCTTGACGCGCAGTAGCCTTGAGACGACGATCTTTTCCAGCCATGCGGGCAGCAAAATGAGCACCTTATCAAACGTCGTCGCGAAGCAAGCGGCTGAACAAACGTAGACAGCGGCGCGATGGAACCAGAGATAAAAAAACGTAGCGAAACGCGAGAGCGTTCGAGCGCGCGTGAAAAAGCGCCGGACCAATAGGAGCGAGGCGCGCGGGAGGTGTGCGCGCTTTGGCCAATCGGCGGCACGGACGCATCCTTCAGAACATAGAGTTTCTCACTATAACACCTAGAGGAAAATCTGACGCCACCGTCTATGGGAGTTTTTTAAGGGGGCACCGTGCCGTCATGGGAATGACGGTATATGTGTCTGCGAGGCTCATGTTGGCTGGTTTTGTAAGAGGCTTCGTCTAAAACGTGGATATGGCTACACAAATAACGCGTTCTCAAAGTAAAATCTTCATAAAATGTTTCCATTCACTCATATTACATCTTTACTCACCCACAATGCATGACCAAGTTAAGAAAAGCAAGAACAGACGACTAACTGTTTCAAAGCAAGCGCGAACCTTGTCGTCTGTCCTCCAACTTTAGCGGCCCGCTGATACTTTTTTACGTAACGTGTAGTCGTACACACAATAACAAGTTCTAATAGTTAAACAAAACACGTTTTCGCGTAATAATAAAGCTAAAACAGCTTTTCACGTGCTGTTTTTGTAGAAAATGAATCATTGTGACAGACAGAACAGTACTTGCCAAGCGCGTCTTCAAGGTGTCCTGTCTCTACGAGAACGATGCCAATCTGAAGTCGCAACATAACGGCATTCCCATGCATACCACAGCGCAGCAGCGCCAGATTTCCCTCTAGGTAATGTAGTGAGAAACTCTATGCTTCAGAAATGACGCGATAGTGTCGGTTTCGCTTCACCGACGCCATATTGAACTGGCGCAAAATGCGCAAATGAAAACATCAAAACAAGCGCAAGATGGCGGCCATTGTCCACCGCGTTCGCCACGGACATGGAGGAAGGAAACTGAGGAGAGGCCATAGAGTTTCTCACGGAGACCAACGCAAACCTGCCCGCACGGCGCCTTTGCCACGGTACGAAACCTACGCAGCAACACGTGTGAGCGCACAGAACAATAACAAAGCCGCCATTGTGGCCCGAAAGGTGGGGCCACTACAGCAAAGAAATAAAAAAAACAGCAAAACAAAGGAGAACCTATTACGTCATTTCCTCCACACTTTTCTCTTAGTGCGCAGAGGGGGTAGGGCCTCTCCTCACTTTCCTTCCTCCATGGTGTTCGCAAATGGCGACGGCGCAGTTTGAACATTTTGGACCAAATTTTGCTGATTTCGCGTTCACCCTGCCCCCTTTAAGCGCGATTTTTTATTATTTTCCGAATTTAGCTTCTAGATATCGCGAAGGGATTCTTGAATGTATAAACGTAGCGAAAATGCACTTTTCCAAAAATCGACTTTTTTGTGATTTTTTGCCGTTTCAAAACCTGCGTGCCCCCTTAAGTTATTAAGCACATTCACTGGGGAGTTTGGTGATCTGTACATAGCACCAATGAATGCTGTACGATTATTAAGTTTAGTTTTATACTAAATAGCTTCGACAGACAAATACTACAGTGCTGAAGATGCATACTTGGCAGCAGTGAAAAGCGTGAAACGTTTCTTTCTTCACATTCATTTCACAGTCATTTTTCCTCCGAACAGCAAGCGACTGGAACGACCTTCCCCATAAAATTTCAGCCATCACCTGTCCATCAACCTTGCTAGAAAAAGTTACATCCCTCCTGTCATCATGAAAAAAAAAATGTTTTGCTTTCTCATGTTAACCCCACCCCTTAGTAAAACCCCCACAGGGGGTCTTTAAGGAAATAATGAAATGAAATGAAACATCAGTGACATGCAGGTGAATACTGAACAATATACATTCTTTAATTAGCACGGCAATGCCTCCTCCTGTCATTTCATGGTATTGTATTATTACATGTGTATTAGTAGGCTATTTTATTCATTTATTTGTACATACTGCAGCCCTATCGGGCTATTGCAGGAATGGGTATGAAAAGGAGAACAATGACAAATAACAAAGGCAATATGAACAATACAGACTCAATGAAAATAACTACCTATTCAGTGGTCACTAAAAATAAGTTTAAAAGCAGAGAACAAGTATTACCAGGCAGATAATTCCAATATTCAATAACACGGGAAAATAAATTTTATTTAAAAGTCTATGTATGGGTAAAATAAGGCGCAATGTTTAGGTGATGGTAACTTCTAGTATTGGATGGTTTAGCAGAAGTTAGATAATCTGATGAAATCTGGCAAGTGGAGTTAATAATGGAATGCAGAAACTTGAGCGATTCCGTCCGGCGCCGATCTGAGAGTGGTTGCAAGCCTAGGGATGGAAGCACTGCGGAAGGTGAAAAATCTCTGTCGAACCTGCAGCTTATGAAGTGTACCGATTTCTTTTGGATGGGCCTCGATTTGATTAATGTCGCATTGCTTGTGCAGATTCCACACAGGAGAAGCATATTCTAGTAAAGGTCAGATTAGAGATTTACACATCAGTAGTTTAGTATCCCTTGGGGCCATGGTCAATGTGCGGCACGGGTAGCCTAACTTTTTCAGTGCCTTTGAGGTTATTAAATCTGTGTTTGGACCAAGACATACTAGGTGTGAAAACATGACCAAGGTATTTGTATTCACTAATGTTCTGAATGGGGCTATTGCCAATTTTGTAAGAAAAAATGGAGGGCATGGTTTCATTAGTGAAAGTCGTTGCCCACTCTTGTTTCATACCTGTCATCTAATCGAGGATGCTTTCTCCATAGCTGTTTTGAATTAATTAGCTCAATTTAAGATATCTTAATTCCTTGGTAGACTTCACCATATTTGTATGGCTCGCATGGACCATGTTTGTATGATTCCTCCTTTCTTTAAATGGGGAAATTGTATTTGATTTGATATTTGAAGCCAGTTCTCAAACACAGTATACTTCTGTTAATTCAATCTCGACTGAAGGTACCAGCTAGAGCACTGCTAAAGTCATTTTTCTAGGCCTGGGCTGGGCCCGAGCCCAAAAGTGCCATGTGTTGGCCCAGCAGAGCCTGACCTAGTGATTTGAAACCTGGCCCGTACCCAGCCCAGGCCCAAAGATCCAGATCTGGTCCGGTTCAGTTAGTGCCATTATCCCTTGAGCCTAAACAAAGCATGGTCAAGTTTTCGGGGATTATGAAGATGCTAGCCGAACACAGATATTATTCTTCGGTTATTCTATATGGGAACACACATATACAATAGGAAAATTGTGAAATGGGGAGGGAGCAGGTTGCCAACTGCCACTGAGAGAGACACAATGCCTATAGGAAAGAGGGAATAGGTAATGAAGTTGAAGATTATTTACAAGAGGCAGATTTTACTGCATCATGTTTTTCATTGGAGCTGCTGATAAAAAAGAAAGAGAAACAGGTAAAAAACTAAAATTTATATCAATTATTCACCATGTTCGTGCATTAGAGTGTGATCTGAATGATCGTACTCCACTTTCCAAATGTTTGTGCTGAAATATACTGTAAAGAAAGTGTAGGTGAACACTGATACTCACAGCTTGCCATTTCATCTCACATTTGAATCTTGCATAACCATTGCAAAGTACAATGATGGAACTCTTAATAAACTTGGCGTGGTTGTAAATTTAACTGCACTGGTCTATAGGCTTTTAAGAATACCACAATACAGTGCCACTAAAAGCTTTTCAGCTCCATTAAATATAAATTACCTAGTAACGTGCAAGGGTAATGATACCCTGTTACTCCTGGTACCTCAGAAATATTCTGTCTTTTTTTTTGTGTGGTTTAAAAAGCTACTGATGCATTATGTGAATTGCAGTGGGCTTTGAGATAATGTGAAATAAAGTCCAAGTATCAAGACTTTCGGTTTGTTACTGCTTGGTCAGGCCAAGAATTTTTCAGCAACCCGATAGTTGGAAGGTCATATATGAAATGCAGATGATCAAACACGGTGGACTGCCCAAAGGAATGCATGTCTCGACCCACTGCGATAAAGAGCTGTCTAACATTGATGAAGGTAGACATCAAATGTAAATAAATTTATGTTCTGTGAGGGTAAACTCTGCAGGTTTCATCTTTTCTGATTGCTAGAATCAAAGGCATGCTACATTTTTTCTCGTTTTAAATTCGGATGCGTTTTAGATTTTACCCCAGTTGCTTTTCTAAAGAAGTGTTGAAGTGCAAGCCAGTAGTTGTGGCATCCTCCAGGATAGAACAGTGCAATGATGCTCTACTTTGATCAAATTTCTCAAATCTACTACTCAAATCTAGGCATGTGCTAGATTTGTGGGCAGATTAAAATCGGGTTAATATTAGCATATAAAGCACTAGTCTGTTCACACATATTTTCTGTCTGTTTGAATTCGACCTGCCGGATTATTTAGTACATTCCGATAGTCCTGTAAAGATCGTATTATTGGAAGTTTACTGTGGCTTGTAATCATTCAGTTCTGTTTGGAAACTTCAACATTTGCACACTCCTACTTTTTGTGAAACAGAAATGGTTCAAATTTCGCTATGCAGGCACCTGTACTCATCATTCCAAAGTTCATCGCATTTGATTTGACTAATTTATTTATTTTAGCATGCTGCTGGAAATATTGCAATTTTGTCTTGCTATGTTGAATATTTCAATGTTCTCCATGCAATGTTGTCTCGAATGTGATTTTTGCAGACCAACCGAATTGGATGCTTTGACCTTTGGTCACCTGTTTTGCCTGATGACTACTGATCTTGTTGATGGTCGGCTGGGCCAGATTGTCAGTGGATTCAGCAACCTGGTTGACCTGTGTCATCGAGTTGAATCGCAGTACTTTGCAGATTCCTAGCATGCATTTTAATAGCATAAAATTGTGATTGGGTGGACACTGCTGCTAATGTCTTGGTGATCTTCAGTAGAATTACTGCAGGAAATTCTGCAAGGAAGTTTTGCACACACATTTCCGTTGTGCTGCACTCTTCCTCCTCTTTCGAAAATTCTTGTGGTGGTGACGAGCATTATTTCATGATGTACAGTGCACTACATCACGTAGTAAATAAAAAGCTAAATTGTTGATGTTCTCTTTCTGTGTGTGTGTCTGTGTTCTATGCTCTTGACTTTGCTGGTTTGATAAGGTTTTACTAAAAATCGGGCTCCTCCTTAGTTACCCTGATGCCAGAAAAGAAGTCAAGATTTTTTTATTATTATTATTTCAGCATAATTTATCCAGCATACCAAGTGACTCCATACAAAAAAGCCACGCCTATTATTCCTGTGCATGCCTTTGTTTCAGCACAAGAATATGTTACGGTGGAATTCGTGGCTTGTGGAGTTGCTTGTTTCGGCTTTAAAACAGTAAAAGAAATTATACAATTTCTTTTTGCCTTCATATATTTGTGTTTAGATGACATAGTAAATGAAAATAAAATCAATCTATTGCACAATAGAACGGAAAGTTAGGCTTCTTGGAGGTTAATGACTACAGGTAACGTGAAAGAATGACAAGACTCGCTGTGTGTCTACATGATCATGTCCATCGCGTCTTCCTTGGGCTATACTTGTAGTCAATACTGAAGCATACAAAAAAAAAAAAAAACGGAAAAAGACTGAAATGTCCAGTAACCGGCGACGTCAGTACAATAGCTTAAAAGATGACTGAACTATGTTAGTTAGGTTGTTAATATAAATAAAAACATATGCAGATCCTACGCACATGTTGAAATCTGTGGGAAGTCTTAGTATAAAGTGGTTAAATGTTTTGCAACTAACGGCAATGTGCACAATTTTGTTTACTTTCATTCTATGAAATGACTAACCTGATGGAATGTTTTTGTTTATCCACCACAAAGTTACAACAAAAGTCATGAAATTCTTAAGTTTACACACTGCATTGTTCACAAGCTGTGCCAAAATGCAAACTCCACTTCAGATAGATTCACACTGTGAAACGTATACGCGGCAATGTTACATGGATGAAGGCAATGTATTGGGCTTGTTTAGGGAAGAATTGTGATAACAGGTGTATGCACCTGTGTGTATGACGTGTATCAAACAACATTTAGAGATTGTTTACCTCTTGTGTCACAGTGGGACATAGCCATTCTGGAGGATTGTCCAAGAACAGATACATTCGCAGTGGCACACACTGAATGGCTAAATACATCAAAATAAAGTAAATAAATGAATTCGCGAAATATAATTCACCATTCCATTAACAAATCAGTGTACCTTAGAGATATCTGTGAGCCAACACGAAATGTAGGTTTCTGTAAGAATCGTAGTAGGACATACCCATACTGGAGGATTGGCTAAGAACGAACATATGCACACACTTTGTGGTTAAATCAAAGAAAATAAAGTAAATCAAACAATCTCTTAACTATAAGCAGGGCGCCGAACCAAAAGCTGTACCCGCACCAGAATTCTACTGGCACCCAAACTCGAAATATTCTTAGAACGTGCCTGAACCCGAACCTGAACCGCAAAAAGTAATAACCAGGTTATCGGTTTGGCACGAAACAATTCAAGCATACAGGATGCGAACTGGTGCTAATTACATAAGCAGTTCTTCAAAGTAATTACTTTTCATTCGGAGCACCCCACAAGAAGATCATTATGACTCACGAGTTACATTACGTGCTAGGGTAACGGTAGACGATAGGTGCTTGCTGGTACATCTCGACCACCTCGGCAGAGACTGTTGCATTTCTGAACTCGGCCATGCCAGTTGTGTCCTGTGGCTGAAACATTGTTTCAGGGGCATTGCAGAATCTGTTTCTGTTGAAACTCCTAGTTTGGCCCTTAGGGCAGCTCGCTGCTATTATTATATGAACAGTAAAACACACATGCCAGTACACAGAGAGAGCAGAAGAAAATGGTGGCTTTGAGAATGTGAAACAGGAAAACCAACTAGTTCATCAGACCGGCTTCTCATAAGAATAACACTGTGGTCGCTAATGGATGTCGTTATCATCTCAGTGCCCAATGATAATGGCCGTTAACAGGCACAGGAAACTTGCTTTTGTTGAGCGCCATAGTTTGGCGCACGTTTAGCATCTCCAAGCAGAGTACACCACGCTTTTCGATTTCTAAAAAAAACTCAATCTCAGGGCACACTGTGTGATTTGGACTATTTTGTCCACATTATTCAACGTAAGGGCCCATGCTACGTGCAAGTGTGCAAAAATCACGGTTACGTTTAGTACAAACTGTCCTAGTTCATCGTTCCGAAGCACGAATGTCCTTACCTGCTTTTTTAAAAAAAAGAACTTTAAACTGAAGGAAAAAATAAATCGACAGCATGTTACACTCCTGTAACATGTGAAGGCAAAAGCCTGCTGCACACATTAAGTTATCCAATCGCAGAGGTCAGACTTCTTGCAAGACATAACGAGCTGCAGTGTGAAGTAAACATATTGTGCTGTAGGTCGATCTACGACACATGCGAGCATATAAAGCACTGTCTAAAGGTTATTTCTTTCTCTTTCCATCTTTTTTTTTTGCTTTCATTCATTGTTCCTTTCTGTCTTTCATTCATTCTTTGTTTCGTTCCTTTTGTTTCTTTCATATTCAGCCATTGCATCTTTGCTTGCTTATAGCGGTATGAACTATTCCTTATGTTGTTATTTTCTTTCTTGCTTTCCTTCGTTCTCCTTTTCTTTCGTGTCTTCATTCATATTCAGCCATTGCATCTTTGCTTGCTTACGGGGTTTGTGGTGCCTTTGTGGCGTTGAGACGTAACAGGGGGTACGAGCCATTGCTGATGGTGATATATTTTTGTACCAGTCAATCAGCCATTGCAACGAGCCACTTAAGGCTTTCGCTTTAAAATTTACTTGCTGGCTTTTTTTTTCTTTTCTACAGACTAGAAGTTTGGAGTTGTAACTTATGTAAAGGACGGTGAAGCTGGGCCCTGTGTCACATGCCTCATCATCAGTCCAGTTTGTAATTACTTGAAGCAAAAGAAAAAATAACTGGTTATGCTACTGTGAAGGCTTAGAGAATCCTGGCCACGGCGGCCGCATTTCGATGGGGGCTAAATGCGAAAACACCCGTGTACTTAGATTTAGGTGCACGTTAAAGAACCCCAGGTGGTCAAAATTGCCTCCACTACGGCGTGCCTCATAATCAGAAAGTGGTTTTGGCACGTAAAACCCCATAATTAAAATTAACTGTGAAGGCTTAGAAGATAAGGCCACCCTATGCAGACATTCTCACGGTCTGTCTTTCACATAAATCTTTCTCTTGTTTTTTTTTTTTTTTGTGTGTGTGTCTGTGCAACCTATTCGTTAGCTGCACGATGTAGAAAAAAAAGAACGTCGGTACTCATTCTCGTCCCACAATGCCCCAGCTGCTTTCCGATTAAAAAGAAAAAAAGCTATCGATAAGATGGTGGCGACGCGAAAAGCTTATTTAAGCGGCGCGCGTCGTGCTTCAAACGAGTCCACTGCCTGCGTTGTTGCCATGCATCCATAGGCGCCGACTACGTGGGGCTCCGGGCCCTAGGCCCCTCCGAGGTATTCCGGGGGGGGGGGGGGGGGGGGGTGCGGAGTTCCCTCCCCCTTAAAGTCATTATCAGAGTTCTGTCACCCACATCATTTGAGGTTTCTTTTGAGTTGCCTCTACATTTTCACTTAAAATTTTATTGTGGTTAAAAGCTTACTGCGTCATTTTTGGCACGGAGGGGCACCGCTCTTAATTCATACTTTCGCTTTATTTCTGCAACTCCTGACAATAGGAGGAAAAGCACTTTAGAAGAACCAGTGGCGGATACCTCATCCATGTTTTCTCACTTCAACATTAAGCAAAAAAAAAAAAAATGCACTGTAAACACCATGCACAGACACAGTAAGTATATAGACATGACTAAATTTGTTATCTTTTTAAAAAGGAGGAGGTAGCTGTTGCTGTATGTTCACCTAGTTTGAAGTCGCTTTGCGTGTGTGTGTGTTTTAAAGACTGCAGACTTCAGTGAACCCTTCGGCAGAGTATTTTATCAACGGCGTGTGATATGCACGTGAATGATATATGTCTTAGTGGCGCTTCTCTATCCAGTAAGCAATGCTAAGACTCACTAAAAAAAGAAACTGCTTGTAATTTACATTTATTGTATGCAGAGGTCATAAAATGGCCGGATTCCCTAGAACTCATAATCAATCGAGAGTTTTACAATAGGGCCCCCAAACGTTTTGGGGCCCCAAAAAATAGCGTCGAAGCCGCTGCGCATGTGCGAGACGCAAGCTGCGTTTGGGTTTTGCGTTGGGAACGCTATTTCACCGATTTAGCAGGAGCCCAAATAGCGGCCCCAAAAACTTTGCGTCAGCAAACATCACGGCACCCATCGAAGCGACGGCTCTAACCAATCACGAAACAGGGTTCGATTCGTGGTAACGCGTGAAGTTCGCAAGCTAGGAGAAGTGGCTGCGGTTATAGCTTTCAACTAGCGTGTGTTATGAAGAATGATTCATTAGACGCCGCTGATTCCGAATTCGATTGTGGATATTAGAGCTCGTAGGCCTAACACGGCTAAGCTTGGCTGGTGAAGAGACGTAAAGTTGGTTTGCTCAAAACTACCTCAAAACTAAGCGCGACTAATTATTTGCTGCTTACAGAATAACCTCTAAATTCCAATTAAACGCGAATACACGCAAATCAAAATTACTATTGCTATTATAAAATGGCATATTTTATTTAATTATTTCTAATAGCTTTTCTTTGACGCCGTAGTGGCGCTGTCAGCGCAAGACGCTGGCCTCCTTGAAACCCTTGCGTTCAGCTGTAGTTCAACCTATGGTTCAGCGAGAGCAGTGGAAAAGTAAACATGTCCGCAATAGACATTAGGCAGAGGCGATTGGAAGATTGATGGAAGTAGGGAAACGACAAAAATTGGAGACGTACAAAAGCAAAGTTCACAATAGGCCGTCAGGAAATTTGGTTGTGGTTGTTCATCGTGTTTCTTTTTTTTTTTAACCTAAGTAGGACATTAGGCAGTATAATAGCAAGAGCTTGGTGGCGCGACCCACCGCCCCGTTTCAAAGGGGACGCTCATAACATCCATCCATCCATCCAGCTATCCGCAAACGTAAAGCCCTATTCTAAAACTCTTCACTCCTGCGTGCCCCAACGCTAACAGCCGCAAAGCTATTTGGGGCCTCAAACTATTGGGGCCCCTATTCTAAAACTCTCTAATAACAGTCATGCGCAGCAGCGCTTATACTCGGACTCAGTAAAAGAAGACAGAAAAAGAGAGTCTGCAGTTTCGCCGGAACGGCGAAGCAGCCCCTGATAGCGAAGTGATAGCGAAGTATAAGACAATTACACGAAGGAAGATTACACCACTGAGAGACGCCATATTCATGGTGGTGCGAGAGGACTCGATCAGGCTGTGAAATTAAACTGTCTCCTACCATGAGGTCTTGTAAATAGCCATATAAGGCCGTCACTACATTTATATATTTATACATGGGGTTCGGAAAGATGGTCACCCCAACCCCCTTTCCGCCTATCTTTGGTGTTACGCTGCTAAGCCCCAGAGTGTAGGATCAAATCCCGGCAGCGCCGGCAGCATTTCGATGGAGGTGAAATGCAAAAACGCCCGTCTACCGCGCATTAGGTACAGGTTAAATAGTCCCAGGTGGTTCAACTTAATCCGGAGTCTCCCACTATGGCGTGCCTCATAATCTATCATATCAGGCTAGAGTAGCAGGCTACATCACGCTTGCTCAGGCCGACCTCTCTCTCTAACTTCCTTCAAATAAATTATCTCTCTCTAATGTATATATATATATATATATATATATATATATATATATATATATATATATATATATATATATATTGTACAAAAGGATTGGAACGGTATGGTGTATCGCGTCCTCCAGCGATTTCTGTTGGGTCGTCCTCTTCAGCGCCTTTGCTCGTGAATGCCGCTCGTGCTGGGAGTCGGTGCTCTGCTCTAACGGTCGGTCCCAAACGCCAAACGCCGGTGACTAATAAACGCCTTTACAAGTTGTGGAGGCTGCTTCGGCCTACAATGTCCATCCTGGAAATTTGATCCCGTACCCTACGCTCAACCATGCCTGAAGACGCATCCCATCAAACCCCTCCTACTCGGTTCCGGCAAGTGCTTACTCCGTCCATCATGTGCAGGGTCCCTGGGGCGAAGCACAGGGACCCTCGCACATAATGGACGGAGGACGCTGCCATTTTCAGCGGCGCGGACGGCACCGGCATCGAGGACTGGCTGACGACATATGAGAGGGTATGCGCAGTGGCGTAGCTAGGTCGCCTGGTACCTGGGGCCCATAGGTCTTCTGTCCCCCCGCCCCCGGTGTAGTCAGAAAGAGGATATCGAAAATTTTCTGGGAGGGGGGCCTGATGTTCAAGCACAAGCACAGCCGTCTTGGATACCGCGCATGCCCCCCCCCCCTCCCCCCGCCTTCGCTTTCGTCCCTAGAGATCGCGAACGTAGTAGGTATACACAGTTTTATTCTCTGCACCAAATAACACAAGGTGCTGTACTGATAACTTGTGATAAGCGCATTTGCACATCTGTCAGACTATAATGTTTGGCAGCTAATAGAGATGCAGCGTTGTGGAAAATATGGGTCCCAAGTAAAACGAATATTTTAATAAAGTTTTAATTAGCGATTTTAGAGGCAATATTACATTTTCTGAATTGAAGCCCGACAGTCATATGTTGCCCAACAACTTCACAGAATTCGTCGTAGGTACTACGGCGTGCAGTATTTTGGCTGTGGGCAGCTTCGAACCGAAACGAAAATTAAAAATAGCGTGTCAGTGACGGTGATCTCCCCATCCTATTAGAAAACGCCACATGCTTCCCATCTGCGCGGGCGACAATGCTATGACATTACGAGTTCCCTTCATTCTGATTGATAAGGCCACAGTGGCTGCATTTGGATGGGGATGAAATGCGTAATGGGGATGGGGATGAAATACGGAAGGGAAGCGTAGCATGGGGCGGCAGAAAGCTAGGCGGGCGGATGAGATTAAGAAGTTTGCAGGGACGACATGGCCACAATTAGTACATGACCGGGGTTGATGGAGAAATATGGGAGAGGCCTTTGCCCTGCAGTGGGCGTAACCAGGCTCATGATGATGATGATTACGCCGGCCCAACGTTCCCAGCTTCTGTGCCTGTGAGAAGAATTTCGTTCTTTTCTCGACGTCGGGAAACCTTCCCTGGGCCGAACCTCCACTTTTACGCATCGCATCGACACTGGCTCCCAACCACCACTGCGGCAACGCCCGTATCGTGTGTCTCCCGCAGAACTTCGCGTAATTAACGAGCAAGTCGACGACGTGCTCCGACGCGAAGTTATTCGACCTTCGAACAGCCCATGGGCATCACATGTCGTCCTTGTTGCGAAAAAAGACGGTCCTGTGCGGTTCTGTGTACTTTCGGCGCCTCAACAAGATTACTCGCAAGGTTGTTTACCAGCTACCGCGAATTGACGCCATTGACAGCCTACAAGGAGTAGGATTGTTTTCTTCTCTAGATCTGCGCTCAGGGTATTGGCAGGTATTCGTGGTGAAATTTGTAGCGCGCACAATAGACAAGGACGCAGAGAAGGTGGACACACGAGCGCTTACTTACAACAGTTTATTTTTGGAAAGAGACAGAACATAAAAGCACCAGCATGTATCTGGTGCTTTTATTTCACCATGAATACTTACGAAGTCGCCCAACTGTCAGTTCTGCTATTGGCAGGTACCGATGGCAGATGACGATCGATCGAAGACAGCTTTTGTCACGCCCGATGGCTTGCACGAATTTACCGTTATGCATTTTGGCCTTTGTAATGCGCCCACAACTTTTGAGCGCATGATGAATACCGTTCTGCGCAACTTGAAATGGCATACATGCTTGTGCTACCTTGACTACGTCGTTGTCTTCGTCCCGGACTTCCCCACGCACTTTCAACGTTTCCGGCGAGTTCTGACGTGCTTGAGAAACGTCGGCCTACAACTAAATTTAAAGAAGTTCCGATTTGCAGCGCGGCAGCTGACCATACTCAGTTACGGCGTCTCCAAGGATGGAATTCTCCCCGATCCAGCCAAACTTCGGGCCGCTGCCGAATTCACTAAACCTACATCCGTCAAAGGCCTGTGCAGTTTTGTAGGCCTGTACTCCTACATTAGACGCTTCATCCGACGCTCCGCCACACCCATATCGACCCCGACGAAGCTCCTTGGAAGCAGCGGGCCCCTCACTTCGTGGTCGTGAGAGTGCGACGAGGCGTTCGCAATGTTGCGCCATTTGCTGACGTCACTTCCAATATTGCGTCACTACGACCCGACGGCCCCTACCGAGGTGGACACTGATGCCAGCAGTATTGGCCTCGGCGCAGTCATTGCGCAACACAAACGCGGGTTTTCTCAATACGTTGTGGCTTATGCAAGTCGCACGCTTACGAAAGCCGAGAGCAACTACATCGTGAAGGAAAAAGAATGTTTGGCAATCATCTGGGCTCTTACTAAGTTCCGGCCATATTTGTATGACCGCCCATTTGACGTCGTCACGGACCATCACGCACTTTCTTGGTTGTAGTCACTGAAGGACCTCTCAGGCCTCCTTGCCCGTTGTGCACTTCGCCTGCAGGACTACGATATTCGCGTGCTATACCGTAGCGGCCGCCAGCACTCTGACGCCGCCGCCCGCTCACGCTGTCCCCACCCCGCCGACAATTCCCGCTGCTGTATACGTATCCAAACTTGCCGTTTTTCCCATCGACCTTCGCACCATCGCTTAGAACAGCGCAAGGACCACTGGATCGCCTCGCTGATAGACTTGCTCTCTGATCCATTGGCACAACCAACCAGTTGCGCGTTGCCACCTCGAGCCTCTTACGTATGCATTTGACGTGCTTCCCATTTGTTCCTCTTAACATCAATGTTCTGCTACGCACAGTTGCCGTTCCTCGTATACTGTTGTGACGATCGCCGATAACCATATATTTCTTCCTGTTTTAAATTTTGGCTTAAGTACGCAAGTTATACCGAAAGGCATGTCGCTCGGCAACGCTTCCGCAGTCGACGATTCCGCCATCTCTGATTGGGTCTTCCGTGCTCGTCTGCAGCCAGCTGCTGTGCGATCAGTTCCACAACGTCCGATTCCGGCATATTTTCGAAGATGATCGCACAAAATCTGCTTTCCGAACAGGTTGTGGATCTTTGTCGTGTCCTGGTGTCTTATCGAGATGTCTGCCCCGCTGGGTCACAACGAATGTCTGTCCCGCTGGGACGGACATCCGTTGTGACCCATAAGATTGACACCGGTGATGATAGTCCTATCCACCGAATACTTTACTGCGTGTCTCAAGCAGAACGCCACGTTATCCAAGCTGAAGTAGACAAGGTGCTTACCAAAAGCGCATTTGAGCCCTCTTTATGTCCTTGGGCATGCATCGCCGGTTGTCTGGGTCAAAAAGAAGAATGGAAGCTGGCGATTTTGTGCCGATTACCGTCAACTTAACCAGGTGACGAAAAAGGATGTGTACCCTCTTCCGCGGATTGATGACGCTCTCGACTGCCTTCACGGATCGAAATAATTATCTTCAATCAACCTCCGATCCGGTTATTGGCAGATGTTGGTTGATGAACTCGACCATCAGAAGACCGTTTTTGTTACATCGGACGGCCTTTACCATTTCAAAGTTATGCCTTTCGGACTTCGTAATGCCCCAGCAACTTTCCAAAGAATGACGGACCCTCTCCTTGGGGCTATGAGTGGTCCACCTGCTTATGTTATCTGGAAGATGTTATCGTAACTTCCCCTACGCTTGACAGCTACCTCAGTCGCTTGACCGCTATTCTTGAAGTCTTTAGGGAGGCTGGCCTTCAACTTAACTCTTCTAAGTCCCATTTTGGACACCGCGAAGTCAACGTTCTAGGTCACCTTGTCAGTGCTGCCGGTATACATCCTGATCCAGATAAGATTCACGCAATCAATAACTTTCATGTAACTTGCTCAGCAAAAGATGTGCGCAGCTCGTATTTTCGTCGGTTTGTTCAAAATTTTGCGGATATCGCCCGGTCACTGACTGACCTTCTCAAGAAGGACATTGCGTTCTTTTGGGGCCGCGAACAAGCCGACGCTTTCGACACCCTCATCCGCTTGTTAACAACGTCTCCCTTATTAGGGCACTTTGATCCATCTGCACCGACTCAAGTTCACTCGCGCCAGTGGCCATGGCTTAGGTGCTGTCCTCGCCCAACAGCAAGGAGTCGAGCGCGTCATTGTCTACGCCAATCGCCTCTTGTCCCCTTCAGAGCGCAATTTTTCGATCAGCGAGCGCGAGTGCCTCGCTCTGGTGTGGGCAGTGGCTAAATTTCGCCCTTACTTGTTTGGCCACCCATTTTTTGTCATCACGGACCACCATGCCCTGTGCTGGCTATCGTCACTGAAACACCCGACTGGCCGCCTTGGTTGCTAGGCACTCAGACTTCAGGAGTATTTTTTTGTTGTGATGTGCAAATCCAGCCGCTTACATCTGGGCGCCGACTGCTTCTCTCGCCATCCCGTCGATCCTCCCGACAACGGCAAACAGGATACCGACACTTGCCTTCTGGCCATTTCTGACTTTCACGGCTTTGTTACTGAGCAGCGAAATGACGGATCTCCCCGGTCGATCATCGAGCGCTTGACTTCAGGACAATCACATCATTCAATAATAATGTTTGTGCTCCATGACGACATTCAATTACACATTAGCTATGATGGACCAGATTTATTGTTAGTTGTCGCTCGTCATCTCCGTTCTACTGTTCTTGCTAAGCTCCACGACGCAGCCACTGCAGACACTTTGGAACCTCCCGCACTTACGACAGAGTTCGATGTCGCTTCTTCTGGCCAGGTCTTTACTGCTCTGTGCGACGTTACGTTACGGCTTGCCACTCCTGCCAGCCTCGAAAGAGGCCATGTGCGCAACCTGCTGGCCACCTTCATCCAATCGATGTTCTCCCGGGGCCTTTCTTCCGTGTCGGCATGGACCTTCTTGGCCCCTTCTCTGCATCCATAAAAGGAAACAAATGGATAGCCGTTGCCACAGACTGTGCGAAGCGCTATGCCATAACACTGCCCTGCCCACCAGCTGTGCTACAGATGTAGCAGACTTTTTACTTCAAGACGTGATTCTTCACCATGGCGCGCCAAGCTGCTGACAGATCGTGGCCGCTAATTCCTGTCCCAAGTTGTCGAAGACATGCTTCGTTCCTGCTCCACCGAACACAAGCTCGCAACCGCATATCATCATCATCATCATCATCATCATCATCATCATCATCATCATCATCATCATCATCATCATCATCATCATCAGCCTGGTTATGCCCACTGCAGGGCAAAGGCCTCTCCCATACTTCTCCAACTACCCCGGTCATGTACTAATTGTTGCCATGTTGTCCCTACAAACTTCTTAATCTCATCCACCCACCTAACTTTCTGCCGCCCTCTGCTACGCTTTCCTTCCCTTGGAATCCATTCCGTAACTCTTAATGACCATGGCTTATCTTCCCTCCTCATTACGTGTCCTGCCCATGCCCATTTCTTTTTCTTGATTTCAACTAAGATATCATTAACTCGCGTTCGTTCCCTCACCCAATCTGCTCTTTTCTTATCCCTTAACGTTATACCAATCATTCTTCTTTCCATAGCTCGTTGCGTCGTCTTCAATTTAAGTAGAACCCTTTACGTAAGCCTCCAGGTTTCTGCCCCGTACGTGAGTACTGGTAAGACACAGCTGTTGTATACTTTTCTCTTGAGGGATAATGGCAACCTGCTGTTCATGATCTGAGAATGCCTGCCAAACGCAGCCCAGCCCATTCTTATTCTTCTGATTATTTCACTCTCATGACCCGGATCCGCAGTCACTACCTGTCCTAAGTAGATGTATTCCCTTACCACTTCTAGTGCCTCACTACCTATTGTAAACTGCTGTTCCCTTCCGAGACTGTTAAACATTACTTTAGTTTTCTGCAGATTAATTTTTAGACCCACCCTTCGGCTTTGCCTCTCCACGTCAGTGAGCATGCATTGCAGTTGGTCCCCTGAGTTACTAAGCAAGGCAATATCATCAGCGAATCGCAAGTTACTAAGGTATTCTCCATTATCTCTTATCCCCAATTCTTCCCAATCCAGGTCTCTGAATACCTCTTGTAAAACGCTGTGAATAGCATCGGAGAGATCGTATCTCCCTGCCTGACGCCTTTCTTTATTGGGATTTTGTTGCTTTCTTTATGGAGGACTACGGTGGCTGTGGAGCCGCTATAGATATCTTTCAGTATTTTTACATACGGCTCGTCTACACCCTGATTACGCAATGCCTCCATGACTGCTGAGGTTTCGACTGAATCAAACGCTTTCTCGTAATCAATGAAAGCTATATATAAAGGTTGGTTATATTCCGCACATTTTTCTATCATCTGATTGATAGTGTGAATATGGTCTATTGTTGAGTAGCCTTTACGGAATCCTGCCTGGTCCTTTGGTTGACGGAAGTCTAAGGCGTTCCTGATTCTATTTGCGATTACCTTAGTAAATACTTTGTAGGCAACGGACAGTAAACTGATCGGTCTATAATTTGTCAAGTCTTTGGCGTCCCCTTTCTTATGGATTAGGAATATGTTAGCGTTTTTCCAAGATTCCGGTACGCTCGGAAGTCATGAGGCATTGCGTATACAGGGTGGCCAGTTTCTCTAGAACAATCTGCCCACCATCCTTCAACAAATCTGCTGTTACCTGATCCTCCCCAGCTGCCTTCCCCGTTTGCATAGCTCCCAAGGCTTTCTTTACTTCTTCCGGTGTTACCTGTGGGATTTCGAATTCCTCTAGACTATTCTCTCTTCCATTATCGTCGTGGGTGCCACTGGTACTGTATAAATCTCCATAGAACTCCTCAGCCACTTGAACTATCTCATCCATATTAGTAATGATACTGCCGGCTTTGTCTCTTAACGCATACATCTGATTCTTGCCAATTCCTAGTTTCTTCTTCACTGCTTTTAGGCTTCCTCCGTTCCTGAGAGCATGTTCAATTCTATCCATATTATACTTCCTTATGTCAGCTGTCTTACGCTTGTTGATTAACTTCGAAAGTTCTGCCAGTTCTATTCTAGCTGTAGGGTTAGAGGCTTTCATACATTGGCGTTTCTTGATCAGATCTTTTGTCTCCTGCGATAGCTTACTGGTATCCTGTCTAACGGAGTTACCACCGACTTCTATTGCACACTCCTTAATGATGCCCACAAGATTGCCGTTCATTGCTTCACCACTAAGGTCCTCTTCCTGAGTTAAAGACGAATACCTGTTCTGTAGCTTGATCTGGAATTCCTCTATTTTCCCTCTTACCGCTAACTCATTGATCGACTTCTTATGTACCAGTTTCTTCCGTTCCCTCCTCAGGTTTAGGCTAATTCGAGTTCTTACCATCCTATGGCCACTACAGCGCACCTTGCTGAGCACGTCCACATCTTGTATGACGCCAGGGTTAGCGCAGAGTATGAAGTCTATTTCATTTCTAGTCTCGCCGTTCGGGCTCCTCCACGTCCATTTTCGTCTATCTCGCTTGCGTAAGAAGGTATTCATTATCCGCATATTATTCTGTTCCGCAAACTCTACTAATAACTCTCCCCTGCTATTCCTAGTGCCTATGCCATATTCCCCCACTGCCTTGTCTCCAGCCTGCTTCTTGCCTACCTTGGCATTGAAGTCGCCCATCAGTATACTGTATTTTGTTTTGACTTTACCCAACGCCGATTCGACGTCTTCATAGAAGCTTTCGACTTTCTGGTCATCATGACTGGATGTAGGGGCGTAGACCTGTACAACCTTCATTTTGTACCTCTTATTAAGTTTCACAACAAGACCTGCCACTCTCTCGTTAATGCTATAGAATTCCTGTATGTTAACAGCTATGTTCTTATTAATCAGGAATCCGACTCCTAGTTCTCGTCTCTCCGCTAAGCCCCGGTAGCACAGGACATGCCCGCTTTTTTTTCAAACAAACGGACTGAACAAACAAACAAACAAACAAACAAACAAACAAACAAACAAACAAACAAACAAACGGACTGACTGAACGGCTGAATCACACCCTTACAGAGATGTTGTCTATGTACATTTCAGCAGACCATCGCCATTGGGACAGCACTCTGTCCTACGTGACATTTGCGTGCAATTCGTCACGTCATGATACCACGGGTTTCTCGGCCTTTCTACCTCTTGTTTGATCGCCATCCCACTCTGCTTTTTGACACCTTGCTACCTTCGGTGTCGCGAAATACCAAGCAATACGCCCATGACGCCGTTGGTCGGCCTCGTATGGCTCGCCAAAATGCCTGTGATCGACTTACAGCGGCTCAGGCGTCACAAAAGGCTCGCTACGACAGTCGCAACCGGAACCTTCAGTTATCTCCCGGAAATCTCGTTCTGCTGTGGACTCCAAGTCGCCATGTCGGCCTGTCTGAAAAACTGCTGTCACGCTATACCTGGCCCTACCGGGCATTGCAACGATTAAGTCAATTAAATAAGACACGCTGCCCTCGTTCCAGCTGCAAACTGTCGTCCACGTGTCCAATTTAAAACCGTACTGTTTATCTAGTTCGCTATCGTTCTAAGAAGCGCCGGGACGGCGCTCCAGCCCTCAGGTGCATTTGGAACCGTGCGCGCAAGAGGAAGACAAAGAGGAAGTGGTAGACTGTCTCCGGAAGCAGTGACCTGTGTACTAGACTGCGCGATTACCACTAACTTTACCCCATGTAAATGGTCGCAAATACATTTGTGCATCGGGCTTACGCTTCGTAACAGTATATATATATATATATATATATATATATATATATATATATATATAAATCGTAGTCCCCAGAATTTGTCTAAAGGTGCCTCTGGCAAGAAGACATTATACATGGCCACCAAACAAGGGTTGTGTAAGCCACTTCACTGGTAGCTTCATATTCGCAAATATGTCACTGAATAAATAAATTAAAGAAAGTTTTTAACTCTCCGTGAGAAATATGGGGGTGCCAGAAAAAGGTGCTTATTGAATCCGTTGTCAGCGTCACGTCACCCTCGCTCTCGGAAGACCGTGTTATCCGCGCGTTCCTTGTCCGCGCAAGCTCTCGCCTGCGTTGTAACTTCGCCTCAGTAATCGGTACAAAGAAATTAATCTATAGAAAACTAAATAAGTTTGAAAGTAAGAACGTTGGCGGTAGTATGTTTGGAACTTCGATCCCACGCTGAGAAACCGAGTGTCTTACCCACTGATCTAAAGCAGCGCCTCCTATTAAGCAGGTCTGCGCATTCTGCTTTATGATGTCATGCTACTTGGACCGAAATTTCCATTGCCAAGCCCGGCGTGTCGGGGCGTTCCCATTAGATTATATGGCAGTCGGGCAAGGTAGCAGGACGTCACGGATGGAAGTGCACCGGCCTTTTGCTATCTAGGAGGTGTTGGCCTAGCGTTTCAACGTGCTCGCTTGCCCACGAGGAGTTCTTAACTGGAACGACCACTCAGCGGCGTTCAATAGGACATTAATGCTTTCGAATTTACAACTCTTAAGAAGTGCTTATACTCTATTACATATATAGCAGTCAATGATGTGGAGCCTAGATAGACTTTTTGCAGTGTCTTTGTTCGCACTAGGATGCAGTTCGATGTTTTTTGACCGCAATTGTGCGCAATTCTTTTTTATATAGGCTCAGTATTACATGAAACAAGTTTTAATCCTTAGAAAGAGACACACTGTGGTACACGACTGCTATATAATGCGTGGTTTTAGATCATTTTTATTTTTGTTGTCACCCGCCGTGGTTGCTCAGTGGCTATGGTGTTGGGCTGCTGAGCACGAGGTCGCGGGATCGAATCCCGGTCACGGCGGCCGCATTTCGATGGGGGCGAATGGGAAAACACCCGTGTACTTAGATTTAGGTGCACGTTAAAGAACCCTAGGTGGTCGAAATTTTCGGAATCCTCTACTACGGTGGGCCTCATAATCAGAAAGTGGTTTTGGCACGTAAAACCCCATATTTTTTATTTTTGTTGTTCTTTCCAGGTTTTTTATTTGCAGCCCGTCGCGAGGAGTTTCACGTGTATGCTCAAGCGAGCGAACGCTGTTGAAGGGAGGTTAAAACTGCGCGAGAAAACGAAGACAAGCGAAAGAAACACACAACACACCACGAGCTCGTGGTGTGTGTTTCTCAGACTTCTTTTAATGATGCCCACGTAGGTGTACACGTAGTTAAAGGGACACTAAAGTGAAAAATGATTTCTTCTGCATCAGTAAATTACCGTTCTACAGCACCAAAAACATCACTCTTACAACAATAAGACGTTTGGTAAGCGAGAAAAAGCGCAAGAACGAAATACGGCTGACGACGCCTACTTGAGTTCCCGCACCTGGGGGCTGTGACGTCTCGGATTTTGATGACATCTTCTAGGGCCTACTAATTATATATAGCGGTACAGATTGACTACATTGTGCTCTAAAGGAACCAAATATTAAACATGGCAAGTTTCGGGAACCGTTATTCAGCCAACGTGGCCCAAATGCGAAAACATACTTTGGAATCCCTGACGTCACGCTGACGTACCGGCGCTGGGGTTTCGGCGTGAAACTCAAATACTGATACTTGGACCTTCATTTTCTCATCTAATAACCAAACTATTTTTTTGAAATGACTGCCTGCAGGGTTCGCAAGCAATGCTTCGTTAGTCTAAACTGATTTATTGTTTCGCTTTAGCGTCCGTTTAACGTCAAATCACGTGGGAAAGGGTGTCACGTGACCTCACATATCTTTCGCTAACCCATGCGTGGTTCCCAACCATACTGACATGGATATCAAACGATCGGGCTTCGAACAAGGTCTGCGATGGTATGCACTTCGCGTACTTCAGACCACGTGTAAAAGAGTCACGTGACATCACGTAACTTTAGCCAGACCATGGGTAATTACGAACCATGCCGATATGGATATCAAACGAACGGGAAAGTTAGAAGCTATACCAAGGGTTACACGTAGTGAACGTTTAATTCACGTGGGAAAGGGTGTCATGTGACCTCACGTATCTTTCGCTCGCTCATGCATGACATACTGACATGGATATCAAACGATCGGGCTTCGAACAAGGTCTGCAATGGTATGCACTTCGCGTACTTCAGACCATGTGGAAAAGAGTCACGTGACATCCCGTAACTTTAGCCAGACCATAGGTAATTACCAACCATGCCGACATGAATATCAAACGAACTGGAATCGAGAAAGCTATGCGGTGGCGCCCATGTAGCGAATGTCAGAGCAGGTGGCGAAGAGTGTCACGTGACCTCACATAACTTTCACGGACCCGTAGATGCTTCTCAACCATATTGACATGGATAGCATACGAATTCAGAAGGAATATTATAAGACCTCACGGGGCTTTCTCCACAAATTTTATGATTTAGACATACTGGTATGTATACTAAGCGATTAGGAGTCGAACAGCCAGTGTGACTTTTGGCACGCCACACCACGAAAACGGAGGTGAAAGCGCGTCATGTGATTTCACGCAAATTTGCGTTGAACGTGATTAACTGCTGAACGGATTGCCGTGGATATCACGGCGAGCGGAATTTGCCTTGAAAGTGATGTGGTACTGATAATAAACATGAATTGGTAATGCTTGCCATATTTTTTTGCTTCCTCGCACACGCACAGGATGACTGAAATACTTACAAATTCTAGTTTCTGTAGTTGCTGTTCACAAATTAACGATGCCATCGAATTGTTGTAATGGTCTCGTTCATCCAGATGCTGTGCTACATTGTGCGTAATTAATGCACACTGAATCAGGATCTTCAGGGGAAGTGTTTGCAACCATCGCGGAAGCACTGCGTGCTAATAAAATTTGTTAAAATCTTTTTTCTTCTAGTTCCATTCGAAAACATCACCCGCACCCCAGAAATAGGTTTTTGTTGTTGGGAAATGAAGCTGTTAGGAAGCTCAGGCAGTCGTGGTAAGCGATAATAATTTGATATAGACATGTTAGGTAAACATGTTTGCTAAAGTTCGGTGGTGCCTGCCAGGTTGCTCGTTGCATAAACCATGATACACTTTTCTTGTGCGCACATTGGTTAACCGCGCTAGCTGCCTCAAATGAGCCGCATGTACTGTAGAGATATCTCGAAAAATTTGTCACGAGAAGGCGCAGCGATGCAGATTAGAAGGTATTAGAAGGTTTGTATCCTTTTGATGTGCATAGGATACTATAATATGACACTCTCTTGCTATGTGCGCACCTCAGTGCATCGTGAAGCATGCATATAGATCAAAATGGCGAACTGAAATATTAGAAAAAATTAGGAAAGATATAGTACAACGCTACACGAGTTCAAGCATTGCGTTGTCTGAAGTAGAGAAATATTACCAGGATAATTCTGGCCGATTTTATTCTTTTCATATAGTTCGTTCCATCGAGTGGCGAATTCTGGTGAAAGTTGACAGTCAACTTGTTCGAGCCAAGGTCGCATGTCGAATATTAAAAAAAAAAAAAAAAACTAGAAATGACCGTTATTTTCTATTACGCCTAGTCATACTTCTGCTCACCCATGGTTCGGAAAGGCGCGTATCGCTTTTCAAATACTAAGGAATATTGTGCAGTGATGATGCACAAAGCAGCCCAGCGTTCCCAGCAACGAGACCATAAAATTAATTTGATAGCGTCGTTAATGTGTGAAGAGCAACTACCGAAGGAAGAATTTGAAAGCATTTCAGGCTTCCTTTGTGTGTGTGCGAGGAAAGAAAAAAAAAATGGCAAGCTTTACCAATTCATTCCTTGTATCAGTACCACATATGGCTTTCCAGGTAAATTCCTCTCGCCGTGAAATCTGCGTCAATTGGTTCAGCAATAAGTCACGTTCAATGCAGCGTTACGTGAAGTGCCGTGAGGCGGTTTTCATCTCCGTTTCCGTGGTGTTGCGTGGCAAAAGACGCACTGGCTCTTTGATTTCCATGTGTTTAGTGCGCATGTTTTACGGTTCACTGTGTGCGGCGATGAATGGAACGGATGCCAAGCGCCTGAGACGACGTGCCTGATCGTCAAGCTCCTCAACATGAAAATACTTGTCCGTTGGGTGTGTGCGACGGGATTATGCACCAGTGCAGACCCCACTATCGTTTGTCCTACGTTTTTCCCCTCTACACCAGGGAGTGGTATCGCTCCGAATTCCTCTGTGCCGGTTGGCCAGTGGGTTAACCAGTGTGTTGACGCGACGTGACCTACGCTCCCCTCCACTACTTCAGTGAGTGGTACTGCTCCGTATTCCTCTGTGTGGGCTGACCAGTGTGATGACAAGGCCCTCTACCAGGCAGAAAGAGAGAATGAGGTTTCCCTGATTGTTTAGCGTATAAGGAGGTAAGCGAGATGCCACGAACACATCGTTTCTGCCCATGCGTGCAGGAGCATGCACGCTGAACGTTCGCTCACTCGTAATGATGCATCAAACTTCTGTTATTAGCTTTTATATCATATCATCTTCCCTGCGGGACCCTCAACGATGCTCAATCTGGTTCTAACTCTAAGTAGACGCTGTTCAAAGTCGCCGAAACCTTGTCACCGAGACGTGTTTATGTTTGTGGATCACCGAATGACGAGAGAATGTCTCGTGAGGGCACGTGGCAACGTGACACACTTTATCGCGTGGTCTGACGTGCTTTTCGTGCGTACCATTGCAGAGCGTCTTCGAAGCCAGTTCTTGTAATTCAATGTCCAAGGAGGTGAAAATAAAGGAAAATATGATTGGGAAGCACCCATGGGCCAGCGATAGTCATGTGGGGTCACGTGATACGCTTCGCCACCTAGTCTGAGGTTCGCTACGTGGGTACCACCGCACAGCTTTTTCGATTCCCGTTCATTTTATATCGATGCCAGTATGTTTGCAAATTAACCATGGGCTTGCGAAACTTACGTGACGTTACGTGACCCTTTTTCACGTGGTCTGAAGTACGCGACGTGCGTACCGTCGCGCAGATTCTTCGAAGCCGGTTGGTTTGATATTCATGTCAGTATGGTTGGCAAGGACCCATGAGCCCGGCGGACGTGACACCCTTTCCCATCTGATTTGACATTCGCAACGTGCGTACCATCTCATTTCATTTGATTACCTTAAAGGCCCCAATAAATGGGGCGTTACTTAAGGGGTAGCAAGAATAAAAATTGGGTGAAGGCTTAGCTTGGTTAAGCCTGGAAGATTGCGAAAGCAATACCCTTGGCTGCGCCTTGGTTCGGCTGATGGTGTGGACATGGTTGCCCTTTGTTAAACTTATGGCTATACATCATCCGACATAGCGCAAGGCAGCGCGCCGACCACTGCGAGGAGCCGAGCTGTAGCCCCATTTATCCTCCTAGCGTGATGGATGGATGGATGGATGTTATGAGCGTCCCCTTTGGAACGGGGCGGTGGCTTGCGCCACCAAGCTCTTGCTACTATGCTGCCTAATATCCTACCTAGGTTAACCAATGAAAAAAAAAACCACTATGAACTACCACGTCCAAATTTTCTGATACCCTATTGCGAACTGTGCTTTTGTACGTCTCCGTCTTTTGTCGTTTCCCTACTTTTCTTCCACCAATCCTCCAATCGCCTCTTACTGATGTCTATTGCGGACCTGTTTGCTTTACCACTGCTCCCGCTGAACCCAAGGGCTTCAAGGAGGCCAGTGGTGCCTAAATCGACCGCTGGATAGACGTCTTCACATTCTAATAAAATATGCTCCGTCGTTTCCCTAGCTTTACCGCAGCAAGCACATGCTTCTTCTTCCTTCTTCATCATCATCATCAGCCTGGTTACGCCCACTGCAGGGCAAAGGCCTCTCCCATACTTCTCCAACAACCCCGGTCATGTACTAATTGCGGCCATGCCGTCCCTGCAAACTTCTTAATCTCATCCGCCCACCTAACTTTCTGCCGCCCCCTGCTACGCTTCCCTTCCCTTGGGATCCAGTCCGTAACCCTTAATGACCATCGGTTATCTTCCCTCCTCATTACATGTCCTGCCCATGCCCATTTCTTTTTCTTGATTTCAACTAAGATGTCATTAACTCGCGTTTGTTCCCTCACCCAATCTGCTCTTTTCTTATCCCTTAACGTTACACCTATCATTCTTCTTTCCATAGCTCGTTGCGTCGTCCTCAATTTGAGTAGAACCCTTTTCGTAAGCCTCCAGGTTTCTGCCCCGTAGGTGAGTACTGGTAAGACACAGCTATTATACACTTTTCTCTTGAGGGATAATGGCAACCTGCTGTTCATGATCTGAGAATGCCTGCCAAACGCACCCCAGCCCATTCTTATTCTTCTGATTATTTCCGTCTCATGATCCGGATCCGCCGTCACTACCTGCCCTAAGTAGATGTATTCCCTTACGACTTCCAGTGCCTCGCTGGCTATTGTAAATTGCTGTTCTCTTCCGAGACTGTTAAACATTACTTTAGTTTTCTGCAGATTAATTTTTAGACCCACTCTTCTGCTTTGCCTCTCCAGGTCAGTGAGCATGCATTGCAATTGGTCCCCTGAGTTACTAAGCAAGGCAATATCATCAGCGAATCGCAAGTTACTAAGGTATTCTCCATTAATTTTTATCCCCAATTCTTCCCAATCCAGGTCTCTGAATACCTCCTGTAAACACGCTGTGAATAGCATTGGAGAGATCGTATCTCCCTGCCTGACGCCTTTCTTTATTGGGATTTTGTTGCTTTCTTTATGGAGGACTACGGTGGCTGTGGAGCCGCTATAGATATTTTTCAGTATTTTTACATACGGCTCGTCCACACCCTGATTCCTTAATGCCTCCATGACTGCTGAGGTTTCGACAGAATCAAACGCTTTCTCATAATCAATGAAAGCTATATATAAGGGTTGGTTATATTCCGCACATTTCTCTATCACCTGATTGATAGTGTGAATATGATCTATTGTTGAGTAGCCTTTACGGAATCCTGCCTGGTCCTTTGCTTGACAGAAGTCTAAGGTGTTCCTGATTCTATTTGCGATTACCTTAGTAAATATTTTGTAGGCAACGGACAGTAAGCTGATCGGTCTATAATTTTTCAAGTCTTTGGCGTCCCCTTTCTTATGGATTAGGATTATGTTAGCGTTCTTCCAAGATTCCGGTACGCTCGACGTCATGAGGCATTGCGTATACAGGGTGGCCAGTTTCTCTAGAACAATCTGCCCGCCATCCTTCAACAAATCTGCTGTTACCTGATCCTCCCCAGCTGCCTTCCCCCTTTGCATTTCTCCCAAGGCTTTCTTTACTTCTTCCGGCGTTACCTTTGGGACTTCGAATTCCTCTAGACTATTTTCTCTTGCATTATCGTCGTGGGTGCCACTGGTACTGTATAAATCTCTATAGAACTCCTCAGCCACTTGAACTATCTCATCCATATTAGTAATGATATTGCCGGCTTTGTCTCTTAACGCATACATCTGATTCTTGCCAATTCCTAGTTTCTTCTTCACTGTTTTTAGGCTTCCGCCGTTCCTGAGAGCATGTTCAATTCTATCCATATTATACTTCCTTATGTCAGCTGTCTTACGCTTGTTGATTAACTTTGAAAGTTCTGCCAGTTCTATTCTAGCTGTAGGGTTAGAGGCTTTCATACATTGGCGTTTCTTGATCAGATCTTTCGTCGCCTGCGATAGTTTACTGGTATCCTGCCTAATCGAGTTACCACCGACTTCCATTGCACACTTCTTAATGATGCCCACAAGATTGTCGTTCATTGCTTCAACACTAAGGTCCTCTTCCTGAGTTAAAGCCGAATACCTGTTCTGTAGCTTGATCTGGAATTCCTCTATTTTCCCTCTTACCGCTAACTCATTGATCGGCTTCTTATGTACCAGTTTCTTCCGTTCCCTCCTCAGGTCTAGGCTAATTCGAGTTCTTACCATCCTGTGGTCACTGCAGCGCACCTTGCCGAGCACGTCCACATCTTGTATGATGCCAGGGTTAGCGCAGAGTATGAGGTCTATTTCATTTCTAGTCTCACCGTTCGGGCTCCTCCACGTCCACTTTCGGCTATCCCGCTTGCGGAAGAAAGTATTCATTATCCTCATATTATTCTGTTCCGCAAACTCGACTAATAACTCCCCCCTGCTATTCCTAGTGCCTATGCCATATTCCCCCACTGCCTTGTCTCCAGCCTGCTTCTTGCCTACCTTGGCATTAAAGTCGCCCATTAGTATAGTGTATTTGGTTTTCACTCTACCCATCGCCGATTCCACGTCTTCATAGAAGCATTCGACTTCCTGGTCATCATGACTGGATGTAGGGGCGTAGACCTGTACAATCTTCATCTTGTACCTCTTATTAAGTTTAACAACAAGACCTGCCACCCTCTCGTTAATGCTATAGAATTCCTGTATGTTACCAGCTATATTCTTATTAATCAGGAATCCGACTCCTAGTTCTCTTCTTTCCTCTAGGCCGCGGTAGCACAGGACGTGCCCGCTTTTTAGCACTGTATATGCTTCTTTTGGCCTCCTAACTTCACTGAGCCCTATTATATCCCATTTACTGCCCTCTAATTCCTCCAATAGCACTGCTAGACTCGCCTCACTAGATAACGTTCTAGCGTTAAACGTTGCCAGGTTCATATTCCAATGGCGGCCTGTCCGGAGCCAGTGATTCTTAGCACCCTCTGCAGCGTCGCAGGTGTGACCGCCGCCGTGGTCAGTAGCTTCGCAGCTGCTGGGGACTGAGGGCCGGGGTTTGATTGTTGTGTTCATATAGGAGGTTGTGGCCAAGTACTGCACCAGGGTGGCCAATCCTGCTCTGGTGAGGGAGTGCGTTACCGGTTCTGGTCACCGGGATCAGGCCACACTCCAGGCCTGTTTGTGCAATTTTATCAACACGCGAATTTTTTTTTTTTTTATCCGGTGGAAAATTGCCGGCACCGGGATTCGAACCACGGACCTCTTGCACGCGAGGCGGGTGTTCTACCTCTACGCCACCGCTGCAACCCTTCTTATATCTTATATCCTTCTTATATCTCGCTTTATAGGTGCGTGTTCTAAGGCATCCCGATCTCGCTTCGAAAAGTAATGAGCTTCCCTTTGAGTTATCATAAATGGTTTCTTTCCTAATTTCGTTTTTTCCCCTTAAGTAGTTACTCATGGCAGGTTTCTTTTCCATTGCCGCCACCCATGAGATTAATTCAGCCTCTCTGACTTTCCGCTTGACCTTCTTTGTTGCTGTGTTGCCCACCCCACAGGCCGCATACTTGCTGGTAAGCTTCCTAGTTCTTTTCCTCCACTGTGAATCAATGTTTTGCCTGTACAGATACCTGAACACTCTCCCAGCCCATTAACTTTCCTCCATATTCCTCAGCCGTTCTTCATACTCAATTTTACTGCGAGCTTCCTTCACTTCAAAACTAGTCCAGCCCATATCCCCTTGCACAGCTTCATTTGTAGTCTTCCCGTGAGCGCCCAATGCGAGGCGACCCACTGACCTTTGGTTCCCGTCGAGTCCTGATTGTACCCCTGATTTAAAGCAAACAACCGCATTTCCAAAAGTAAGTCCTGGAACCATTACCCCTTTCCACATACCTCGGAGGACCTCGTACCTATTGTATCCCCATAGCGCTCTGTGCTTCATTATGGCTGCATTTCTCTTCCCCTTGACTGTTATGGTTTTTTTCCTGTGTTTCCATATATCCGTTGCCTTCGTTTATCCATATACCAAGGTATTTATATTCTGTTACCCGAGGTATTTCGTCACACCAGCGAGCGCCCTCTCTCGGTAGCGCCGCAGCAGAGGCGCGCAAGGCTTCGCCTCCACCATCGATGCTGCGATCTGGGGCCCCGTCTCTCGGTCTGGCGCGACGTCACACGGTCACGTGACGCGCAGCTGTGTAAGGAGGCGCCACGACCACCGATGGGCCGAAAGTGCGAGCAGTATTGCTTTCGCAATAAAATACATAGTTACAATAACAGGAAGTTTTTTTTACATTTTCGACGAACTTCGATGGGCACATAATGACAGCAACGCCCTTAGGAAGGCCGTTCCAGTCTGCAGCTGTGCGAGGAAAAAAAGAATTTGAAAACGTGACAGTCCGTGAGCGTGGGCGGGCAACCTGTACCTGACAGCTGGTGCGGTGAGATATGCGTGTAGGGGGAAGGATATAAGGTGCGATGCGCATAGGGCTATAAAAGAATTTGTGGAATAAAACTAGGCTGGCAATGCGACGACGAAGTGATAAGGGGATAATGCGGATGCAGTTTTTAAGGAGGAAACGCTGATATCAAAGGAATATAACGATCGAGTGGATAAAATGAGCGGCGCGATTTTGTACAGATTCAAGACCATTAATTAGATATGCTTGATGAGGATTCCAAATAGGCGATGCAAATTCTATTTTTGACCTGACAAATGATTTGTAGGCTAATAATTTTACATGTTGAGGAGCATGATGTAGATGGCGTTTTAAAAATCCTAACGTCCTGTTCGCGGACGATATTAGGTTAGTTACATGAGAATTCCAGGAAAGATGGCTCGAAAGTGTTACTCCTAAATACTTGTACGAATGAACTAGTTGTACCGGAACCTCAGAAATTGCGTAAGGAAATACGAGATAATTACGGCGACGCTGAATGGACATAATATTTGCACTTACGTGGGTTAAGTTCCATTAGCCAGTCGTTAGACCAGTCCTGGACAGCATTAAGATCACTTTGAAAAGAACATTGGTCAGCGGTGGAAATAATAGCACGATATATCACACAATCGTCTGCGAACATAGGTATGCTAGATGTTACGTTTAACGGTAAATCATTTATGTATATTAGGAAAAGTAGCGGGCCGAGCACGGATCCCTGCGGGACACCTGACGTTACAGCGACTGAATTAGAATTCCTATTATTAATGGTGATGAATTCTGAACGATTAGTCAAGAATTCTTCAATCCACTTCAGTATATTAGGGTAAAAATTTAGGCGGGAAAGCTTTATCAGAAGGCGTTTATGGGGTACTTTATCAAAGGCTTTAGCAAAATCCAAAAATATAACGTCAGACTGAAGATTAGAATGAAGGTTAGAGTGCAGATCGTGTAAGAATGCGGCAAGCTGAGTCTCACAGGAGTAATCGCGGCGAAACCCGTAATGGGAAGTTTGAAAAAGTTATTTGAGTCGGGAAATGCCATGATGTGAGTATAGATGACGTGTTCCATGACTTTGCAGGGAATACTAGTTAGAGAAATGGGACGTTAATTTAGAGGTGAGTTCTTGTTACCTGATTTGTAGACTGGAACGACCGTCCCTTGTTTTCAATCTTTGGGCATTTGGCCTGTGAGGAGTGACTGAGTGAATAACAAGCACAGCAGATATGAACATGTATCTTTGGTGTGATGTCAATGCCAGCAGAGGATGAAAGCTTTAAGTTTTCTATTAGGGACAAAATTGCCCCTGAAAAAAATACAAGTGCAGGCATTGTCTCCTGAATAATTGCGGGGTTTGGAGAAACAGCCTGATCGGTTTCATTCGTAAACGCGGATGAAAAAGCTGCGTTAGAAATGTTGGCGCATTCGGATTCACAGATAGTTTCACCTGATGCATCGGTGAGGGAAATTGTGCGTGTATTCTGGAGATTATAGACTTGCCAGAACCTACGGGGGTTAGTAAACAACATGTTAGGCAGGTCATAAAGAAAGAAAGAGTGTTTGGCTTCTCGCACATTTTGTAGGTACGTTTTTTCGGCTGCGTAATACTTGTCCCAAGCGTTCTGACTAGGCCGCAACTTCTCGTAGTTTTTGCGATGCTCGTTCGTTTGATAACCATGTCGGTGTGTTTGTGAATCACATGTCGGCTTTCGAAAGGTACGCTAAGTCACGTGACACTCTTTACCACTTGGCCTGACGTGTCTTGCATAGGTGCCATCACGGAGCCTCTTCGAAGACCGTTTGTTTGGTATTCATGTCAGTGTGGCTGGCAAAGACCCATGAACCTGGCGAAAATTACGTAATGTAACGTGACACCCTTTTTCTCGTGGTTTGACGCGCGTACCATCGTAGACCTTGTTCGAAGCCCAATGGTTTGGTATCTATGTCAGTATGGTTAGCAATCACGCATGGGCTAGTGAAAGATACGTGAGATCACGTGACACCTTTTTCCCATGGTTTGACGTTTACTACGTGTGTATCATCCCATAGCTTTTGATTTTCCCGATCGTTTGATATCCATGTCGGCATGATTGGAAATTACTCATGGTCTGGCTAAAGTTACGTGATGTCACGCGACTCTTTTCCACGTGGTCTGAAGTACGCGAAGTGCGTACCATCGCAGACCGTTTTCAAAGCCCGACCGTTTGATATCCACGTCAGTATGTTTGGCAATGACGCATGGGCTAGCGAAAGATATGTGAGGTCACGTGAACCTTTTCACACATGATTTGATGTTAACTATGTGTGTACCATCGCATAGCTTTTGATTTTCCCGTTCGTTTGATATCCATGTCGGCATGGTGGGTAATTGTCTATGGTCTGGCTAAAGATACGCGATGTCACGTGACTCTTTTCCACATGGTCTAAAGTACGCGACGTGCGTACCATCGCAGCCCTTGTTCGAAGGTGGATCATTTGATATCCATGTCAGTATGGTTGGGAATCACGCATGGGCTAGCGAAAGACACGTGAGGTCACGCGACACCTTTTCCCACGTGATTTGACGTTAACTACATGTACACCATCGCATAGCTTTTGATTTTCCCGTTCGTTTGACATCCATATCTAGCTGTCTGTGAATCACGTGTGGGCTTCCGAAAGTTACGCAAGGTCACGTGACATACTTTACCATGTGGTTTAGCGTACCCTTCGAGGGTACTATCACAGAGCTGCTTCGAAGCCCGATCGTTTGGTATCCATGTCAATATGGTTGACAATCAGGAATATGCTGGCGGATCTTACGTAAGATCCCGTAACACCCTCTTCCACGTGATCTCAGATGCGTTACCGGGTTATAATCGCATACATTGCTCGAAGTTCGTTCATTCGATATCCATGTCAACTGGCCTTGTTGAAAACAAGATGAGAGGTCACGTGACGCTCTTTTCAGCTTGTTTTTATCAGCTTCAGCAATCAGCATTTTGTTGCTGGATGCCGCTTTGTTAATGCATGTCAGTTAAGCTGTCAAGCCAGCATGATCTGTTCATGGCAGTAATATAGTGTCCAAAACAGTGCAATATTTCGATGCTGTATCGCGTGGGAAAGGCCTTTTTGTAGTCACATGACAATGCTCTTCAAGAAAGCTCTTCAGTTATGTGTGGTGGGCGCAAAATTATAACATTTCGTCATTGTTTTGAGCTTCTATAACACCTCCGCAAATGCATCTTTGGATTGAATTCACTGGCGTTAGGATTAAAATACGTGGGGTGTAGAATAAATTATTTGGCGCTGGGATTAAATTGACTGGCGCTTTGACTAAAATAGCTGGCGCTTGGAATAATTTAAGGGGGAAGAACTGTAGTACTATTTTAGAAAGCACAGCAGTTCGGAAAGATTAATTTAAAACTAAAAGTAAGGAGATTAACGAGACAGGATATCGTGTTTGCACGAGCGTTTGCAATAATAACTACAAATATAATACGAAAGAGTAAGAGAGGTAGTTTGGGCCCAAGTACAGATGAACAAATACAAGGGTATACGAATAACCGGCTATCCGAATATCCGGTTAGTGGTAACGGCATTACCAACCGCATAACCGGTTATCAGGTTTTCAAATTCGAATAACCGGTGAATCCAATAACCGGATAAGCGGTTTTTCCGCAAAACCGGTTTGATGTTCCTGCATTAGTATGAACCAACGAGCGCTCAAGAACGTCCTACTAAAGAACGCTGTTGGCGCACAGCGAAGCATGGACGGAACGCCTAGCGAAGCATAGACGTAACGCGTGGAGTGATAACTCTTGACTGAACTTGTTGCGTAGCTTCCACAGCGTTGACTGCTATGTAGACGCCTCGTGCACCGCCTATAGAGGCGCCACTGAAAGCCACCTAGCCGGCGCTTCCAACAGTACACGCGGGAGCAGTAGCAGACGACAACCCTTTGCAGCAAGGATGGCTGAAGTTCGCGGCTGCGATTTCTCCTTTGTTCGGGTGCCAGGCTGCTGCTTCTGCGGTGACAGCTGTAGGGAAGATGCTGACCTCTGTGCGAGCGGGTATGAACACGATGTTACCGGTGTTTGGGACAACATGGTCCACATACGTGCAAGGTGTGTCCCGCGGACAAACGCCATGAACCCCATTTACATGACATGGAGCTCATGTTCACTAGCCGATAAATTTTGTTGAGTGATGCGATCTCTCGATGGTTTTCTTTTATTCTACCCTTGCCGCAATGCTGCTTCTGTACCTGAATAATAAGCACCCGTCGTTAGTGCAGACTTATATCAAACAAATCCGCACGGTGTAATCTGTACATATGCCGTTGTGATTTTTCTGCCGATGAATACATGTGACATCGCCGAATAACTGCAGTCGAAGTCGCCTCAAGAAGAGTAATTGCCAATTTATTGATGGAAACGCGTACACTAGCCAACGAAGTCACCAAACACACGCGTTAATAAAAGCGCGTGTTAGTGCTGTACCGCCGATGCAATTCTGCTGCATACGCCGATGAACTACTGTCCCCGTGCAGTTTGTGCAATTTTAAATTCCCCGAGGGAGCTGCTTGGAAACGTATAAAGCTAAAGACTGACTAACTCTTCAGTACTTTTTTATATTACTAGAGAGAGGTGCCACATGATATATTTAAAGGCAGAGCAGCGCCAGTTAAAGTACATGAGCGCTGGCGGCAAGGCCCGGTTTAGTCGTCTGCAGCGTAAGTATAAGAAAGAATTCAGTTGAGTACAAAACTCACATGCAAGAAGGAACTACATTGTGAAACAAACAAATCACTCGGCGTGTTAAGTTTGCTCAGGCAGCATCGAGGTGTGATGACTTCCCAAATGGGACGCGATCTTATCAGCGAGAAATGGAACAAAAATACCATTTGCAGCAGCTATTAGCAATTCTCGCCCTGAACTACCCATTTTCTAAACACATTTCCAAAAACGCAAACAATATCTAAGATGCCCTCGGGCGAAAAAAATAAAGCTGTTAAAGAAGCACTTCCTTGGTATCATTCCGATAAGACACAACATGATTTATACCTTTTACAAACAAGGCCGGGTGAAAACTTCGCAGCTCAAAAGAATCGACAAGAGTTATGCATGGAGCAACTAGCAACAGTTAAACATGTGTGAAGCCACGCATAAAATAGATGTAAAAACATGAAGTGCGTGACAGCTGGTGCGAGGATTTACCGCGCCACATGAAACCAACAATCTCAGTTCTTGCAAACTTCAGTAGCTTTAACATACAACGCAATGCGCTCGTGCAGTCGTGCTGCCTAGCTAGCGCAACGCGGTAAAGAAGCGGAAAACAATATAAGCGGCAACCAGCATTCCGAACTTTAGCGAAATGCCTTTAAACATCATGCTGCACTGCAGACGAACTTCGTTGCTCACGCGTCTATGATCGAGTGAAAAAAAAAAAACACCGACGAGACAAAGGAAAGGATGAGAACAAGAAATTTCCCTTCGAAGCGACGATCCATTTTTGCTACCGTTGCTTCCGCTGATGAGGCTTTGCCGGGAATGATTAGAACCGTTTCGCCGGCACGTTTTCACCGGTATTTGAGTTCCCCAACCTGCAACAATTATTTTTCGACATTCCCTAAAGCTTTGGCCACCCCACACGTGCGAATGCTGTTGCCTATCTTGCTCTGAAAACGTGAATAAGACAGAGAAGCACGCTCAACGACACAACAAACCACGGCGCGCGCCAGGCTCCTCTCCCGCGTGTTCTGCGCAAGGCCGCCACCAGTGGCACGTCCGTCGGCGTGCACGGCGCGTATGGAACGGAGTGTTAGGTGTCCCCGGATCTTCTTTTTTGTTGTTGTTGTTGGCTACCAGTGGTAGGTTTGACAGCGATACTGAAGAAAAGCAAGATTAATTAACAGTAACTATAGGCAGGTGAGATACAAGCGAAAATTCAAGTCGTGACATAAAGCTCCTCAAAGTACATATATTTATTAGTACGGTCAGAGGCCCAATAATTATTGTAAGAGAATACGGACATGACATATAAAAGCATGTTAGAAAATGAGAAGTATAGAGGGAATCTGACTGAGTTCAAATAAATTTTCGTATTTGTATTTTTGACATTGATGTTATGTTTATATTGTTACGATGGGATGCGTTTATTTAAAGATAAGTTGATGAAAATGGGAGAAGGGGAGAAGGGTTGCCGCGCCGGCACCGAGCCGCTCCAAAGACAAGCGCACTTCGTTCTCCTCTTCTTCTGTACTGCCGCTTTAGTGTAACACACACAGACGAAGCCCGCTGGGCGAGTAACTGTTACGGGCATTTAAAGTCACAGGGCTGACAGTGCTTCAGGTGGGCGACGTCAACAAGCTGCGTCTTAGAACGGTATCCAAGAGACAAGCAATGGAATAGGTCACACCACTTTGGCGATCGGTGATGACGAAAGGCCCGGTGTAACGAACCAGAAGCTTCTGGCACACGGCGCGCTTGGAAAATGGTGTCCGAAGACATACCATCTCCCCTTTGTCGTACGACACATTCTTATGCCGTGAAACGTAGCGGATCTTGGAGCGGCCCTGGAACGCCAGCGTACAGAGTTGAGCTTGCGACTTGCTTCCTCAGTGCGGCAGAGATGGGCGATAGAAGAGTTCGCATGAGGTGTAAAAGGCAGATGGTGTCAAGGAAGTTGTGAGGTGGTCTAACGTAAATATAGAAGAGGCTGTAGCCGGTGGTTTCATGCTTTGCAATATTGCAGGCGTATGTGATAAAAGGCAAGATGTCATTCGAATTATTGTGCCTGGAATTGACATATGTCGAAAGCATCTTAGTCAAAGTTCTGTTAGTGCGTTCGTCCAGACCATTTGTCTGCGGGTGATGCTGGGTCGCGTGGCGAAACTGTCAAGCACAGAGACGCAACAGCTCTTCGACTGCTTAGGCCACAAACTGGAGGCCACGATCGCTCACAATAATACGAAGGGGTCCGTGACTGACTATAACGGAGGACAGCAGGAAGCTCGAAACATCAATAGCCGTGGCCGTTGGCGTCGCTGCGGTTTCAGCATAACGCGTCAGATGGTCGTCGCAGACTGCCGCAGAATCCATCGGTTCTCGTCTGTTGAGCGCGGGAATGGGCCGAGAAGATCTACTCCAATCATGCCGAAAGAGATGGCGGTGCTACAGGGTGAAGGAGTCCGACCGGGTCAGCTTTAGGGTGCTTGAAACTTGTCACAACTGGCCACATACTTTTCTATATTCCGTCGCATATTATAGGTCAGTACAATCGGCCCTAAATGACCAGTGGTCGCGTCATCGTGCACAGCACATGTGTAAACGCCGCAGCATAGCTAGACAACCAGACTAACCTGGACTTGCAATCAAGATTAACCAAGGCTAACCATGCTGTGCCTTAGCTTTCGCTACGTATATCCTGGCATAGCCGAGCTAAGCCACTGCCATTTTTTTTTGTCGTCGGCGCGACCGTGACGCCCCGACGGCCTTTTGTACGAACCCCTATGTATTCTCTGCCCCGCGCGTGCTCTGAGAAGCTTGCTAAGAAAGCAGGGGTGCGAATACTCCGAAATATGTGGTGCCTCTGTGCAATCCTGTGTCCAGGAATCGCTGACAGTGCATGCCTGCCGACAGCGCCATATGGCCGGCTGCCGTAGTTTCTCTTGTGTTTGTGAACGAACAATCGAGGCCCGCCACGGACTCAAAGGTATGCATGTGTGGTACAAGTGCGCGACCTCTAACAGCAGGGGGGAGTCACCCGTTCCCTCGCCCCTAATTAAAAGGGGCGCGGCCAAGACCTTGGAAGGAGTAGGGGTACAATTGGGTGAACTTGATTGGATCGTCACCAATATCTGCCGTTCCCCAACATAGGGAACTAGGGAAATGAGAAGTTATTTAAACGCAGGTTTGAGGATCGAGCTGGCAGTCTAGAAGCCGAGCCTACAATGTGCTGAAAAGCGTCAACGAGCTAGTGCCGTCCAGTATCGCCTGGGCCGCCTAGCCGCGGCCGCGTTTGAATGTGAGTTACTAGTTGATGCAAGAGACGGCAAACCAACGTCTGCAACGAAACTCATGGTAGTTCCCCTCAAGTTAGCTCAACCTGCTCGAGGAAAGACGTCAGACCTAGACTCCCGGGAAACCCAGCCCAGCAATCGCATCTACCGCAACGAGATCGACTTGCAAGCGTTCTTCAGGAAAGCTCCGCCGTGGACTCCGCGGCTTCGTGCGACGTCTGATCAGTCAAGCGTGTTGAGACTAGTGCCCGCTTCAGAAGAGGCAACTCGCATATCACAAGGTAGCACAACAAGCTGGCGGGATAAACTTGACACCCACAGTGTATACTTGTTCCGCAGGCCACAGAGAGGAGGCATCGAGGTACGAGTACACTTTTCTTCACAATGGTCGAAGGCACAGGCTCAACAATAGCACCAAATGTATCGGCGTCGACACCGCAAACAGCAACTCGAACTCTGGATAAGGAACGTGCCGGGAAGACGTCGAGAGTGCGTGAACAGGTAGCAGGTTGGCGTAGTAGTTCTGCGGAAACCCGCAAGGTGGAGAGAAGTAATTAATAAAGTCTGCCCGGTATTTCCTTTCGAGGAACCCGTATGGGTTTCCTGTGTAGCATTTGCTACGAACGGGTGGATGTCTGATTTTCCCTTTATTAATTACTTCTCTCCACCTTGCGGGTTTCCGCAGAACTACTACGTCAAACACTTACCTTTGTTTCGTGTGTTGTTGACAAATTCGACTTCGCCCTGCCATCTGCTAGCCGCCTGGTTAGCTCAGATGGTAGAGCGGCTGCCCCGGAAAGGCGGTGGTCCCGGGTTCCAGTCCCGGACCAGGACGAATTTTTCTTCAACTCTGAGGCTTTCCTTTCGAGGAACCCGTATGGGTTTCCTTCCTTTGTAGCAATTGCTACGAACGGGTGGATGTCTGATTTTCCCTTTATTAAGGTAGCAGGTTGACAAGCAAGAGGAGAGAGGGAAAGCTCGTCGGTACCCCTGTCAACAGTGGCACCGCATTGTTTTAGGAAATCGAGGCCAAGAATTACGTTATGAGCGAATTTAGCAAGCACTGCAAATTCGGCTTGATACACGTTTAGGAGAAATAAACGTTCGCGGTGCACACACGAGTAGGACGGAACAACTCTCCACTCGCAGCACGGAATGTTTTAGCGTTATCCCACGTTACATCACTTTAGGCTTAGTAGGGTATTGAAATCCAGGCTGATAACGGAGACACTCGCTCTTGTACCCACTAAAGCCAAGCCAAAGTAGCAACATCGTCCACTAATATACGAATCTTGCTATGATACATGGTGACTGGCGGAGGCATAGGAGTGTGTAACTGAAGATGACTGGTGACCTCACATCCATTGGTCGCGCCGCCCAGTGTCCCGGCGGCGGTGACGTGATACCTCGTCGTGAAGATGGACACCCGCGCTGGCGTGAAGGCGGTGGCGTCAAGCTCCGCACAGAAGCTGGTGAGTTGCTACGATAATTCACCTGGTGGTTCGTCCTGCTATCAGAGTCAGAGGGCCAGTGTGACCCGTCACCGTGCCGATTGCTACGTCGATAAAAAGCCCAGCACTGAATGCGCAAACCAGACTGTACAACCAAACACTAAGATGCCTACGTCAAAAAGGGAGTTATTTATAGAATTCCACTCTCTTGTGAAATACACAGCGTTGGTCAGACCGGCAGGCGCTTGAATGTGCGTCTGCAAGAGCACAACAAAACTCAGTGCCCTTCCACTATGTGAAGAATGACCAGCGAAGCTGTGTATGCGGGCCCCTTAACGGCGAACTGCACCTCCGCCACAGGTCGGCCCGGTATTGCACTACCTTCGGTATCGGCCCACGTATGGGGAGTGCTTAACGCCTGCTTCACCTCCGCTGCGGGTCGGCGCGGTATTGCACTATTTTCTGGATCGGCCCGAGTATGGGGAGTGCTTAACGGCTGCTTCATTTCCGCTGCAGGTCGGCAAGTTATTGCACTATTTTCGGGGTCTGCCCAAGTATGGGGAGTGCTTGACGCCTGCTTCACCTCCGCTGCGGGTCGGCCTGGTATTGCACTATTTTCGGGATCGTCCCAAGTATGGGGAATGCTTAACGCCTGCTTCACCTCCGCTGTGGGTAGGCCCGGTATTGCACTATTTTCGGGATCGGTCCTAGTATGGGGAGTACTTAACGCATGCTCCACCTCCGCTGTGGGTAGGCCCGGTATTGCACTATTTTCGGGATCGGCCCAAGTATGGGGAGGGCTTAATGCCTGCTTCACCTCCACTGCGGGTCGGCCCGGTATTGCGCTATTTTCGGGATCGACCCTAGTACGGGGAGTGTTTAACGCCTGCTTCACCACCGCTGCGGGTCGGCCCGTTATTGCACTATTTGCGGTATCGGCTCAAGTATGAGGAGTGCTTAACGTCTGCATGTAATGACAGTGATTCGGTGCATCTGCTTCATTAATCTTCTTCTAGTGCTTTTGTTTGCCTCAAGCACAGCGCGAGACCTAGCAATGGGTAGCCCAAATATAGATTTGAGAAAACCAAAACAAATTTAGCAGTAAGAAGCTAAAGGGTTGTTTTGGTGGAGACCAGTGGCCAAGTCCGGTTATGAAAGAGGGGGAAGAAAAGTCGAGTCTTTCCACTTCAACATTGGGAGGCACAACTCCCACAAATAAATATGACTCGTACTTATTTTACTTCTCTAAAGGAGATTACTGACTTGCATTGGCAAGTGTTCACTTCAACAAACATTGCATGAAGCAAGCTTCCTGCGCATATTTCATCAGCTACAGCATCATTGCTTCGCATTATGAGTGAAACTGCAATTTCCTTTATGCCACAACTTGCCCAATCTTGTGTTTTGCACTAGGATGTTAGCAGTGCTATTAAGACACTTAAATACTCGTGAATATTAGGAGAGAAAAAAAGAAGAAAGCAGTGGCTTCTTGTGCGTAGACTATGCATACACTTGTTCTTCCCCATCTGCTCTGCTAAGTTATTCTAAACAAGAAAAGCTTGTACAAAATTATTGTGCAAAGTGAGACCACAACTAAACCGGAGGTATCTTTGGCAAGCAAAGTATATTTATTTGGTGATATTTTCTGCGGCCCTGCTATTGGCTTTCTTTCCTTCCTTTTCAGCTGTGCAGGTTCATTAAGAAGGGACGAGACAGTTTGACAATTTAAATCATTGAAAGATTTAGCGAAACATTTTTTTGGGTTGCTTCTTCTTGGTTTCAGACTCTACACATAGCATTTTAAGGCATGTTTTCCATGTTTTTTTGCTTTTTTATGTGTAGGGCATGTTAACATTTTTACGCCACGTCGAGTATGCGGTGTGTCATGATTGGGGGTTCAATCCCATCGCTCGTGATTCGTTGTCATGATTGGAGTCGGGCATGAATTAAAAGGTAGCTGGCCCATGCCGTCGTCCAACTTATCCACGCTGAGGACGTTGATGAAGAGAAGGACTGCTTCTCATCGAGAACGAGGAATATGGGTTTATTTACAGTATTTATATCAGTCTAACATGACTGTTTGAGAAAGTACATCAGTCTAACATGACTGCTTGAGAGAGAGTGTCCTGAGCAGCCGCACAACAGCTGTTTTTAAACACTCGGTCCTCTCCCGATACAAGGTGATGCGAACGTTCGTTTAGTCATCGCAAACTAGCCGCCTCTCCGCGGCACGGTTTACACACACACACACGCATACACACAGGGGCGATGGTCCGGAGCCGTCGTCAGAGGGGCTTCGTAGAACTCGGGAGCCGTTCCGGGTAGCGCGTTGTCTTGCGTCTTGGTCGGTGCGTGGGAAGGAGTGCAAAACGGCGTTCCCGTGGCAACTCGCGCACCCGTAGCAGATCAGGTCCGCGTTGGGGAGTTTGGTAACAATAGTTGGCCCGCCGAACTCATTCCGTCACAACGGCGATGAGGTTAGAGGTTGGCGGCGGTTTCAGCACGAAGCCTGCTTCATCGAACGCATCCTAGCTGAAGCGACGGAGAGTGGGGGATGCGCGTATTGTTCCCCGACACAAAGTCGATTTAGTCACGCCGTGGCTAGAGGTTGGCGGCGATGCTCCTGGGATGTTGCCTCCATAGTCGCAACGGGTTGGCAAAACTTTGCACTGCAGCTGGCCGTTCTTAACAACGCCTCCATGGCCCGGAAAAACTCGACTGTCTACGCTGACAACCGCTGGGCAGGAAGAGAACGGCTGGTGGCCAGGGGGTGATGCCATGGCTCGCAGCGACCACTTTTGTAATGTCACCGCCCCAAAACATCCAACAAGGACAGGCAACTGCAAAATGAACCCCACAACAGGGCACTGCGCCGAGATGACGTAGATTGGCTCTCACTTTAGACCCGCTAGGCTTCCAAAAAACATAAGTGCAGAAACAAAAAAAAAAATGCTGCATTTCGCTATACCAATTTCTGAAGCAATTGCCTGCTGACAAATTCAGCAATCATGGAGGGAATCCTGCTAAATGAGAGGGAATCTTCTTGGCCTAACAAAATTAACACTAGTAACCCTAAAATTTAGGCGGGACCCTCAAACGCAGAATTCAAATTAGCCTGCTCATACTATCCGCATTGCTATGCAACTTTCCCTTCTTATATCTAACGGAGAAGTTGTACTCTTGGAGAGTGAGGCTCCATCGGAGCAAGCGGCCATTTTTGTATGACATTTGATTGAGCCACGTCAGAGGACAGTGGTCGGTGTCGAAGATGAACTTCGCTCCGTACAAGTAACACGACAACTTCTGGGCGGCCCAAACAAAACAAGCGCATTCCTTCCCAGAAGCGCTGTAGGCTTCCTCTCTTATATTCAGTTTACGGCTCGCATAGAGGATAGGATGCTCCTCGTTATCGTCGCTGACCTGACTAAGTACCACGCCCATACCTCTGTCGCTTGTGTCGCATTGAACTATTAATTCCTTTGTGTAGTCTGGTGCGCGAAGCACAGGACGAGAAACCAATAGCGTTTTCAAACTTTGGAAAGCGTTTTCTTTGTCCGTATCCCAATGTACGCTACTTGGTGCTCCCTTTCGGAAGGCGTCTGGTAATGGACTTGCCATTTGCGAGTAATTCGGAATGTACCGTTGATAGTACCCCACAAGTCCCAAAAATGAACGAAGGTCTGTTTTCGTGCGCGGCTGAGAAAATTCTCCAATCGTAGCTATTTTCAGCTCGGCCGGCCGTCTCGTGCCCTGGCCGACAACATGGCCCAGATAAGTAACCTGTGAACAACCAAATCTCCACTTTTCCGCTTTCATCGTTAAGCCGGCTTCCCTCAACCGTGAAAACCTCTGTTTGAGGTGCGATACGTGTTGTTCCCAGCTATCCGAAAAAATTCCTGCGTCATCAAGATAGGGCAAGGCAAACTCCTGCAAGTCGTTTAGGACAATATCCATTAACTTAGAGAAGCTAAACGGCGCGTTCTTCAGCCCAAAGCTGAGTGCGAGAGGGCGAAAAGTGCCTACAGGTGAGATGAATGCGGCATTGCGGCTGGCACTTTTTGAAAGGGGAACTTGCCAGTACCCCCCCGCACGAGATCTATAGTTGAAATGTATTTAGCAACGCTAACTCTTTCAATTCGTTCCTCAATGTTGGGTATCGGGTACAGCTGATCCCTAGTGATGGCATTTAACTTCCTGTAGTCAACACTACAGGAAGAATATTATATTGGCCAGCATAAGCGCGTTGTCCCACCTGTTGTGTGCGCTGACCCGTTCGTAATTCTGCAACCAGTCATCGACGTCAACCTTGTCGATCCCGGAAAACATGCCAGGGTCGCGAGGCTGGGCCAGGATGACCGTCGGGGGCGACGACGGGGCAGCGCCATCTAGAATTTTCAAGGCCTCCGCACTCCCATCTTTCGTGGCTGTGACGTCACTACACTTGGCCCTAGCCGAAGCGGGCCTAGCTTAGTAAGTAAGTAAGTAAGTAAGTGGTCCTGATCCCTTTTGACTCAGGGCAGGCGTTTGTCAACGCCACAGGAGATGTTCAGAGTACAAGAAGGAAAGAAAGTAAGGAGAGAAAACACATAAAAGAACTTAAAAGAACTTAAAACACAGTTTTGTCACAGTCTACGAGTCCGTCTGGTTGGTCCGGTTTGTTGTATTCTAGGCTCCAGTCGCCTCGGATTTCACTAAAGCCACGACAATCCAATCCGCCAGCGCTGCCGGTTCAAGTCAGCGCGTCTTATGGCGTCCCATTTGCGTCGCTGCTTCGTCGGCCGTCTTTATTTTAGGAGTTCGTGTAGCTGAGGAGGTCGGCTTCAGCGGCCACAACGTTTCCGACAGGTGGCACTGACGGTCAGCAGCGCGTTTTTTTTTTCTTTCTACCTTTGTTGACCGGCGCATGTGCACGCTTACGCTTGGATGTTGTATTTCTTGAACTGTTTTGTGATCATAGTGCAGCACATCGCGTGCAGACTGCACGAATAGTCTTTTAAGTGAAGTGGTGGTGTGGGGAAGTTTCCAAACAACGTTGACACTGCTCGTAAAGCCGACGACCAGGCTGGAATCAGTGCGTTAGGCCTAAGCCTGCGGTGTGGTACGAAAGTCTGCAAGGTTTCTGCGTGCGTCGAAAGCAGCGATGGGTCGGTGCTGCGTACCCAACTGCCGCGGAAATTACGATAAGGGTCCTAAAGTTAGACTGTTTTCGTTGCCGCGTGACGCTGCCAGCAGAAAGCAGTGGGTGAGAGCCACCGTCGTGACGACGTCGACATCGGCACCTTACGCGATCCCAAGGTATGTAGTACATCCACATGTTCTCTTCCGTAGGCGCCAAGTGTTAAAGCAATGTCTATCGTTTCTTGAATCAATGCATTTTTTTTACGGAGACATTTTGTTTACTGTGTAAAAATGGTGAAAAAGATTTCCTTTGCTTCCTGTGCTGCCTGCTAGCTTCGTGCTGAAATCGAGTTGAGCTAGTGGCATATTAATGAAATAGAGTTGGCTTCTGTTTGCATTTATGGTAGAAATATTGGAATTTCGTATTTAATGTTTTGGCGAGTCACTTGTGCCTTCTGTACTCGTCTGGAGTGCTTCTTGATGCTGAACCTCTGATCTTACACTTGACACGGCCCTTCTTGACTACTATTTGCTGACGAATCTATACGGCGCGTTATATATGAAAACAAAAATGCCGGTGGAGATGGTGAACGAACCCAAATCTTAATAATTAATCTTTTCTTTAGCTGTGAAGGTTTGCGAGCTACATTTCAAGCCAGAGTTTCTCAAGACCACCTCTAGCTATACAGCTTCTGATGGGAGGACAGTGGAAGCACCAATGGGACTTACACGTCTGACACAAGAGGCTGTGCCAACCATTTTCCCCAATAGCCCTGCCTACCTATCACACTTTGCTCCAGTGCGTGATGCACCGGAAGACAAACGAAGGCACCTTGAAGCATCCCATCTGGATGAAGCCGTGCAGTTATCACTGGCAGCACATGCTGAAGAAGAGCACAGGAACAAGCTGGCGTGATATAATGATCTGCTTTCACGGCTTCCAGATGTTCAGGTGTGCGATTTCTGGATGGTGAAGACTGTTCAAAACGCTGTGTTTTTCGTGCACATTGCAGGTGACTCAGGAGAAATAGAGGTGGAGCGCTCTGTTACAGTGAGTGACCTTATGAAGGTTACGGCCTTCTGGAGGAAGGCAAAACTCTCTTCTGATGATGTAACTATGCCTAGCAAGCTAGATGATATGCGCACTCTTGAGTCTGTGTTAGAAAGTGTAAAAATGTTCAAAGCACCATCTTTATGTCACGCAGATAAAAAAGTGAAAGCGTCTTTTCAGCTAGTGTGCTCACTTCTCGATGACATTGCGAACGAGGATCTTTTGCCACAAAAACAGTTAGAGACAGTTAAATTTTTAACGGAACAGCTGCGCTTGCTCCTTAAGGATAAAAGTGCTTTGAGGTATCCAGCAGAGCTTATGATGTTTTCAAGCATCCTTTATACCATTTCCCCACATGCCTATATGTTCGTCCGCAGTACTAGCAAAATAACTTTGCCACACCCTTCTACAGTGATGAGGATTCGTGGCGAGTATCGTGCTAGTCCTGCGCACGAACAGACAGATGAACAGTTCTTGAACTACATCAAAAGAAGGACAAATCATCTAAAGCAACATGAAAAAGTCGTCATTCTCATGATGGACGAAATTCACTTGACGCAGTACTTTAATTACAAAGGTGGCTCATTGACTGGCGCAGCAGCAAACTGTTCTGATGCAGCAAAAACTGCTCATGTTTTCATGATTCAGAGTTTGCTATCAGGGCACAAGGATGTTGCACATATCTTGCCTGTTTTTAGTATCGAAGCAATGCAGTTGCACGATGTCCTCAAGAAGTTATCTTGGAGCTTGAGAAGGCAGGACTCACAGTTATTGCTGTCATAACAGACAACAATGCAATAAACAGAAAAGTGATGTCCATGTTTTCGCCGCATAACAGGTTGGATATTGTTTACCCTCACCCTGCTGACAAGTCTAGGCACCTATTTTATGTAGTGGATCCTGTTCATTTATTAAAATGTGTGAGGAACAATTGGCTTAATCAGAAAAATCCTGGAACATGCATTTTCTATCCGCAGTTTTCAAGTGCATCATCATTAGTTCGCATTAATGTCACGGAGTGCCTTTTAAGGCACTCCGTGACATACATGAATTTGAAAGAAAAAGTCTGTCAAAGTTTGGCTATGGGCTACATACAAAGCTCTCTACCCATCCAACATAGAAAGACAGACCGTAAAACTAGCACTGAAAGTTTTCAATCCATTCGTTATTGAAGCCCTGAAGTCACTTGGAGCAAAACTTGGCCTGTCCTATGCTGAAGGAACGGCAGACTTTATCAGTGTGATACTGAAGTGGTTCTGTTGTGCAGTTTCATGCTTCCAGACATCAAAGGGAATTGCTGATTAGTTTGACACAAGAAGTAATAGACGATGAAGGATTCGATATCTGTTCTCAAGGTCATCATTCTGATGATGTCTATCAAAATATACTGTGGGCAGCAGCGAACACATTGCTTAAAGATTATGTCCAAATGAAGACAGACCTCTTAAACACTGAACTGTCAAAAAAGAAACAGCAAAGAAAGCTCAAAACGCTTTCGTAATGCAGACCAGCTGCAGACAGGTTGTTTGGTTGAAGGATTTGTTTGTATTGTTTGTAGTCAGTGTATTGTAGTGTGTCTATACAGTGTTTGTGAGGACTCCCTTTTCGTTCTTCAGTGGGCATTTGAAGTAAATCTGTCAGGGTATTGTTCAGTGTTTTTTTTAATCAGTTCTACTATTGGAAAATAAACCTTTTTTCCTTAATGCTACTGTCGCCCACTCTCTTGCTTGCATCACAGCATGACACTGTTAAATAATGGCTTTTAACCGCGGGCCTTTAAATGGAACTTCATGTTGGTGTGAGAAATAAATTGATACTAAATACTGGTCGTGCATTGAAATTCTTGGACGCTCCCATTTCACTTCGGTTCAAAGGCGAACGGGCGGTAGCAAGCAGGCGCACTCCGGCGGGGTCAGGCAAGGTACGTGACGTCACGGACGGAGCGTGCAGGCCTTGAAAAAATTCTAGGTGGCTTTGGACGGGGCCGCGGTTGAACTCTCTCCTTCGGATGAAATGGTGGCCAGGTTACGTCCGCTGCGGAGCTCCGTCTTGCGCAAGTGATTACCCCGCACGTCCACCAATTATGTTACGGGAAGGAAGAAGCGTGCGTCTATTAACAGATGGCTTTTAATGGCTGGGCCAACAAGCGTAGAGCAGCGATAAAAAACTACCCTCTTCCTCGTCGTCTCTCAGGCCACCATCATAGTCCTCTTCTTCACACATTACCGACTGTGACAGTATTATTAAGATCACAAATGAGAACATTTGTGCGCTCATTTATGCACTAGAAGAGATCACACTGCTGGTTTCACAAGCAAATGCATGAAAGACATGAAGCTATTAGAAATGATGCATTCTTTTTCTGCATGAACGTGATGCACCGCTTCACTGCTACAAAAATAAATGTCCTCAGGTAAACCAAACTGCACAGCAAGAACATTTGGAACCAACAGGTACAAAATATGCGTGAATTAGCATGCGTGAAACCGTTTGTTACATTAAATTCAGTACTTTAGCTTCAGTTTATCAAAGGGTTATTCGGTTCTGTGGACGAGAGAACTTGCAGGCGGACTCAAAAAAAAAAAGTGCATTGATAAGGCTACTCTGTCGCCCATGGCTACGGCTACAACGAGATAAAAAATGTGACGCGCGTTCCGATATCGCTTTTTATTTCGTGAATTCACTAGTAAAAGTTTATTTCGCGAACAGCAACGAAGCGTCCTGACTACCCATATGTAATGCAGCATTTAGTTCGTTAACTTGTCTCCGCCTGTAAGTTAACGAGAGCAATATTACATAAGGATTCAGGCAGCGATATTAAACGACTCACCGGTACTGCTGTCCTCAGTCGCAGAATACGGTTCCCGTTTCGATGCAGATGCATGCCTCACGACCGAAACGTAACTTTCGGGCTTACATGTCCGCTTGCAAACATGTCACTTCACCACAACTTAAATAACGGGAGACATCGAAGCGCAATAAACTAGTTTTGGCAACGAAGAAGCAACCAGTCTGTGTACGAACGAATGAATCCGTCCCGCGATGTACTCTAAAATACCGGTAAAAATTTTAAATCCAGGCCAGATGTCACGTGGAAGATCGATAATGCTGAACGCTATTTGCGTTTATAATGACAAAAAACAGTAAACTTACTAATGAAAAGTAGAGTATCTAATTAGTAATAATAATTATATGGCATATTTTATGTAATAAACATGCTTCGGTAATTGTCGGAGAAAGTTTGTAATAAAAAATTGCGCTTATCATGGCGCCCCTAGCGGGAAATATTAAAACTAACTCGGGCATTCCTTGAGCGCTTTTACTATACTTGTTTCATTAGCAGCGGCGCGCGGTCGATTTTTCTCCCTCTGTGGCCATTTATTGAACTTATTGAACTAAGTCAACTAAGTCAACTAAGGCCACTTATTGAACTAATGCCCCAACCACTGGCACGCGTCGGCAAGCTTCGGCGCGCCCCGACAAGCGAACGCTTCGCTTCGCGTTGGTGGGAGGAAGAGGGCACGCAACCACTAGACAGAAGCTCCGACGCGCGCCGAAGAATCTAGTAACGTTGCGCCCTTAGAGTTTCTCACTATAACACCTAGAGGGTAATCTGGCGCCACCGTCTATGGGAGTTTCTTAAGGGGGCTCCGTGCCGTCATGGGAATGACGGTATATGTGTCTGCGAGGCTCGTGTTGGCTCACCAGCCGTTAATTCTTGATTCACAGCAAATAGATATTGTTGATACGCATAAAATACTTGGGGTTTACTTTTCATCGAACTGAAGTTGGGATGCTCACGTTAATTACCTTTGTAGGCAAATCTCATCTGTAACAGGAGTCGTGTCTCGCTGCCGTAGTCTGCTGCCACTCAAGGCCAAACTTCAAATATATCACGCATTATTTAACTCACATTTAAATTATTGTACGTTGATCTGGGGCACAACAACAAAAAGAAACATAAATAAAATACTTGTTCTACAAAAAAGGATAATTCGCTACGTTGGGAACATTGAACATCTGGGAACCACATGCAAATCATTTGAAAGGTTCAGTATAGTTCGGGTTGACAATATTTACTCATACCGCTTGTTGAACACACTCTACTTTTCAAACAGAGAACTCTCGGACTTTATTACAGCCTTATCATGTCTAGAGCGTCGTGTTATTACAGTACCTACAAGAAACACCCAAATATGGTCTATACCGCGATTTCGTACAACTTATAAATATCAAACTTTGGCATACAACGTCCCAACAACACTAAACACGTATGAAAACACAACCAGTTGCAGTAAAAAAAACAGTTACGTTCTTTCTTTTGTTCTATTGTTTGCTAGTAAAAGATTCAGTATCTACAAATATCTGCTATATACAATATTGCTTGCAAATCGGTTATTAAAAACATTATTTTTTTTTTGCTGCATGTTTAGTGTGTTTGTGTGAGTGTAAACATGCGGTACTATGTGTCGAAATTTGCATATGCATTTTCATGTGCATCGTATTTCAAGTGTATTTGTGTGATTTATGAATGTTATATTACGCAATGTATTCTGCATCTTTTTCATTTTCGCCTTTGTAACAGTGTATCTTAGTCCTTTTCCTCCGCACCTTGTATAGCCGCTGCCATGTAACGGTTACCTGGGCCCCGTCAAGTCGTTTTTACGGCTTTTAGCCCAGCGGACCTTCCAGCGTGTTGTCTGGTAAATAAACATGAACTTGAATTTGGTGTTGTAAGAGGCTTTGTCTAAAACGTGGATATGGCTACGCAAATAACGCGTTCTCAACGTAAAATCTTCATAAAATGTTTCCATTCACGCATATTACATCTTTACTCACCCACGATGCATGACCAAGCGAAGAAAAGCAAGAACAGGCGACCAACTGTTTCAAAGCGAGCGCGAACCTTGTCGTCTGTCCTCCAACTTTAGCGGCCCGCTGATACTTTTTACGTAACATGTAGTCGTACACACAATAACAAGTTCTCACAGTTAAACAAAACATGTTTTCGCGTAATAATAAAGCTAAAACAGCTTTTCACGTGCTGTTCTAGTAGAAAATGAATCATTGCGACAGACGGAACGGTGCTTGCCAAGCGCGTCTTCAAGGTGCCCTGTCTCTACGAGAACGATGCCAATCCGAATCCACAATATACTGGCATTCCCATGCACAGAGTTACTATACTGACTCTAGAGGACAAGCTACCCATAGGGCCCATGCATTGAAATCGGGAACCGCAAGAGCGCCGCCATGTTGCTACGCGCCGAGGTTCCAGCTCCTGAGACGCTTGCTAGACTTGGTGACACTAGTCAGTTTTAATCCGGCAACCATAGCAGCATAGCGTCTCGCATGTTTTTTTTTTTTTTTTTATTGCGACAGCGTGCCTTCTGGCATAAAGAAATATTTAAACATGTAGATACACTCCGGATTCACGGAGGAAGTCCAGCAATGCCCGGTGGTGGGGCCCCAAGATCCAACTTTCGACATCTGGCGGCCGACCTGGGGGTGGTCCACATCGAAGCAGGTGTTTCTGGCGGAGGGCATGTAGAGAAGGGCAAGTCCAGAGGAGGTGCCCAGTGTCCACCTCGCAGACAGGAGCGGGACCGAAGGGGCAGGAATCGCTGATGGAGGCACGGTACTGTGCCGACCACGACCAGGTTATCGCAGGGGTGAGGGCGACACGGAGGCGTAACCTTCGTAACAAGACCTCTTCCCAGCGCGCTAGGCCGCCAGGGAGGTCGCTGCCACACGGTGGGAGAAGTGCTCGCGTGGGCGTCTCGCATGTAGTGTCGTGATGTGTGCGTGCAGCCGTGTGTTTGGGCTTTATAAGTTGGTTCTTTATTCCATGTTGCGGGATGGTGTGGGTGTGGTCCATGTTGGCTGTATAGGTGGCAGTTATGCAACCGAGGGGTGATCCTGTTTAAGTTTCCGGCGGTATGCGGTTTTCAGCGGCGGTCACGCCTGTTGCAGGAGTGTCACTCGACGAGGTTACGAGCTCGAAGCTGTGGTCAGATTCCTCGTTGGCGTTCCTTAATTCTCTTCGCATGGGCGCGGTATGTTGCAAAAGCCGCTTTCGCGATCTATCGCCGCGACGATAGATCGGGTTTTTTTATTATTATAAGTACTGATCCAGCTGTAGGGTACATGTAACCGACAAACGGAAGTCTCAGGAGAGCACCTGAGATTATAATAAAGCAGGCGGCGCAGGAACTCCAGGGCACCCATGGGACAGTGGGGGGATCAAAGCTCGAAGCAGAACGGTACGTAGGTTGGGGCCGCCGAGGCAGGTGTGTGCCAGGGAGTGTTCGCACGGACAGCTCCCCTGGCACGCACAGCAGTGCCTCGCAAGGTCGAGATACTTTAAAGGCACCTGCGCCCATGATCGTCCTTTTGCCTCGGTGCAGTGAGCACGATTAACGAGAATAATATGGAGGGCATCCGGTGCAGTCGCGAATGCGTCATGGCAAATGTAGCTCGCGTCGCCTGGCGTGTGTAGTAATATCAGAGTTGGTTGTATAAACTTTATGCATAATACGCTTTGTTACGGTACCTTAACGGAATGGGTCTAGAGGACGGTTTTGGTATATATTTTCGTACCGCCCTAATCCTGTACCCCCCACTACAAACACACACACATACCCCCCTTTTTTTATGTATATATACAATTCCTTGCCATGACAGATCATAGCTTCCATTATTTTTAAAAAATAGAGGAGGCTATGGACGGGTTGACCAGTTCAAGTTGTCAACTTGTCAGTAACTGTCATAGGAATCACTGTAATAAACAATTCCACGATCGGATTGTTTACTTTCATTTTTTGTTGTAACACTGAGGACTACATAACTTTATTTTGTATATGTGAGAGAAGTATGTGGATATCACGAGCTTAAGCCAATGTGCGATACACAGACAAAGCAGCTGCTACAACATGAACTGCATTGAGGGCCACACAACACATACGTAATTAAAGGTGCAAAATATAGGGGAAAGCTTCAAAATACGCTCTGTAGCACTGCAAAGTATAACATATATTGTATGTGTACAATAAATGTTAAAAAAATGCATCAATGTCCCATTTGCCATCAAGTTTATTATCAAGTTCAAGTTTACTAAAGTTTATTATGAGCATATGTACAACAGGAATCTACTGACACACCCGCAGTCAAGGTGGCTGTTCGAGGTGTGCTGACTGCCTCAGTGTAAGAAAAAGAAATTAGGTGAATGTCGACACCAGTGCCACTGATTCTTGCCTCTGACCTGCACGTGCCTCCGCGGCATCTTTGTGCACAAGAGTGCTGGCGTGGCGAGGCGTAGGAGTCATCCGAGAGAAAGAGTATCGTTTGCATGGAGAAGTGGCTGTTCACATTGCCTGTCGCTTTCCCTCAAATGTTTCCTTGGCGACTAGGGTGACACACCCGCAGTCAAGGTGGCTGTTCGAGGTGTGCTGGCTGCCTAAACGAAAGAAAAAGTAAGAAATTAGATGAATGTCGTTACCAGTGCTATTGCTTCTTGCCTCTTACCTGCATTTGCCTCCACGGCCTCTTGGCTTGCGGAGTCTGTATGAGGGAGCTGCTGTGGCTAGGCGTAGGCATTGTCTAAGCAAAAAGAAAATGCCATTCAAATGGGGAATTATGGAAATAAATGCAGTTGTTATGTCTGCTTCTTGCACTGTTCTTGCCCAAAAGTTTTCAAAGCTAGTGTCCAGAATACACCAGAACTTTGACTGCTTCTGCTTTTTACCTACAGGTGTTGCTGCGACATCCTTAGTATGGCTGCGTGCAGCATTGTAACACTTGGTGGGGGCATTTGAAGTGGTAGCCAAAAATATAAAGAATCATCCTTGTATGCATGAATGCTTTCAATTTCTAAATGCAGTGGTAACTATCACTATTAGTGCAAGGCCCCCCACATCTATGCGGCAAGTGCCATAGCTCGAAACTGAATTTTTCCTTTAGTGTTTCACAAGGCATCTGATATATCCACATTAGATGTGATGTGTTTGTTTTTATTTATCCCAGTGTGGAGAGAGCATCATTAAATTGTTTTTTTTTGCGTGTCTTGTTTTTTGGTTTATTTCTGAATTTATCAAGCAGCAGTCTCATGATGCTAAAGTGACTTATGTAATGGCAATCAGCTTTTGTTTTGCAGAAAGCCAACGCATTTCCTGACCCATTGTTTGACATCCCCTCACTCGCATAATTTTGCAGAGTATTCTACCTATATTGACTTGCTTGACCTCCACTAAAGGGTCTTGCAGTTTCAAATAAGACTGTTTTCTTAAAATCATTCGACACTTCTCATAATTTCTGTACCTTGGGCTTCTGATACTCTGCATTCACAATTTTTGCTTGTCTCTGACTAGAAATGTCTTCTTTAATTTAGAGCTTAAATTTTACCTTTGGAACACACGGAAGGGCTTGCCATTGCATATCTGCATAGAAGGGAAACATGTTTCATTAAACATTTGCAAAATCCAATTGAAGATTGATGAATGCAGCTTGCAGCGTGATATGACTGAATGAGCCATAAAGGTAACTCATCTCACTTGGTAAATTAAAGCACATATTAGTGTGATGTACAAGATACGTTACACTAACGTGGTGGGTTCTCTTGCTTATACAGCAAAATAATCGGTGCGCGAGAAAAAAATTATTTTTGCATACCCCTTGTACACACTGATTAAAGGAAAATGAGCTGGAGCTGTCCACACGATGTACTTATTTTACCTGCGAGTATGGGCAACAAAAATGTGTCCCAGCTGCTTAGTGGTATTTGAGATTATGTCAGTATTGCATATGTGCCTGTTGTCTAAAATAATTTAATTTTGAAAATGCTCGCAGGGATCTGATGTGCATATCTGCAGTTTATGGATACATGTAAAAGACTCAGCATCAGATGCAAGTGAACGGTTCCACAGGCCCGGAGTCGATCATGCAAATAGATTCGCTGCACAAATTTGTGACCAGAAAATATATTCCACATGAAATGGCATGCAAGGAAGTGTTTAAAATATTGCACAGTTAATAAAACGCCTACGCTATTAACATGTGGGTTGATGCACTTGTTATGCAAAACGGAGGTGAGGCGTGCAGACAGGACACAAGAGTAGAGAAGTGGACAACACGAGCGCCGTCCACTTCTCTACTCTTGTGTCCTGTCCGCATTAGGCACTTTCGTCCGCATCAGGCACTCGCCTCTTGATTACTTCGTGGCACAGAAATACTCGGCATCAGGCTGTTTTCCTGCTGTGGCCTTTGTAGAAGCATGATTTTTTTTTAATTTATTTGAACATACTATCAGCCCTTTACAGGGCCAAGATAGGAACGAGTACAATAACGTATTACATACTGTACACCAACAAACACTAAACACACAGCAGTGCATATGATCAGGTATACACAAACAATATTAAGAGCAATTCGTGACACTTAGTACATCAGCTTGTGGTACTTAGTACAGCACTATAGTGTAACAAAAACTGAAATCACCAGCAAACTAAGAAGAGTATTGTTGAAGTTGGGCCCGAAACTGCTCGCAGTCTTTCGCGCTTACCACTCTCTCCGGCAGTTTATTCCATTCTCTCGCAGTTTGCAAAAAGAAAGAATATTTAAAACAATCCTTAGAAAATCTACCTTTTTTCACGTACTTTGAATGTTTATTCCTTACTACACGCGACGTTGTCTCGGTTATGTAGCGTTCCTTGTTTACCAGCACCATATGATTCATAATGCTGTAAAAGAGGCTCAGCCTTTTCTGTTTCCTTCGCATTTTAAGCAAAGGAATGTTTGCCTTTTCATAAACTGGTGACACCGAGTCTTGTCTTCGATATTTGGAAAAAATGAAGCGCAAGGCACGCCGTTGCACACCTTCTAATTTTAGTGCGTTCTTTTGGTCGTAAGGATCCCATACTTCGCACGCATATTCCATTATAGGACGAACTAGCATTTTGTATACAATAAGCTTAGATTCTGCGGATGCTTGTTTGAAAGTCCGTCGAATAAATCCTAATCTTTGATTTGCCTTGCCTACTATATTGTCAATATGGGTATTCCAACTCATATTTGCAGTCAAAGTTACGCCCAAGTACTTGTATTCGGTCACTCGTGTTAGTGGGGTACCCAATAGGGAGTAGTTGAACTGTAAGGGGGCGTGTTTGTGCGATATTGTCATGCATACAGTTTTATCCAAGTTCAGTGACATTTGCCATTTTCTACACCATTCATGTATTTGATCTAAGTAAGAATTAAGTTTAAATTGGTCAGCTGCGGAGGTTACTTCAGTGAAAATAACGCAATCATCTGCAAATAATTTGACTTGAATCGATGGGTCTGCTATCAGGTCATTGATAAATATTAGGAATAGCAGGGGTCCCAGCACAGAGCCTTGCGGCACTCCGGAGACGACCTCACATATTGTAGACTGGCTTTCTTTAACACTAACGAACTGTCGGCGATTCATTAGAAAAGCTTCGATCCATTGGACGACTTTGCAGTTACTTAACACGACTCTTAACTTCAATAATAATTTCGTGTGACTAACCGTATCGAATGCCTTTCTAAAGTCTAGATAAATGATATCTACTTGGCCTCTTCGATCTAGCACTTCACAGATGAAATGCACTGTTTCCACAAGTTGGGTCACTGTCGAGAGGCCGCTACGAAAACCATGCTGAGACTCACTGAAGAAATTTTTGCTCGTCAGGAATTCTCTGATGTGTTTGGAGACAACGTGTTCAAGAATCTTACATGGCGTTGACGTTAGTGCAATAGGTCTGTAGTTGGAAACACATTTAAGATCTCCGCCTTTTGGTATTGGGATTATCTTACTTAATTTCCAATCGTCAGGTAGGGCCCCCGACGACAATGATTTTTGAAAGATAACTAAGAGGTATTTGGCCATCCACTCCGCATACCTCTTTAAAAATGCATTAGGAATTTCGTCAGGTCCAGATGATTTACATTGTTTTAGATTGAGCAATAGTTTAAATATACCTCGCTCGGAAAGCTGGAGTTCGCCTAGAGGAAGGAAGCAACGAGAAACACGAAAGTCATCTACTTCGCCATTGTCTGTAGTAAAGACACTGGAGAAGAAGCTGTTAAGCTCCTTTGCAATATCTTCTTCATTAGTAATAAAGCCTTGAGTCGTACACAACTCAGAGATTGCCTTTTTATCTTTTGAAAAGTGCCTCCAGAACTTCTGGGGTGAGTCTTTAAGGAACTTTGGCATTGTAACATTAAAATACTTCTGTTTGGACTCTCTTATCTTATCCTTCAACACTTTTTTGAGCGCAATAATCTGTTCTAGCAGATCTAGATCGGGAACACGTTTGTACCTTGCTCTGCATCGTTGTATCCTCCTTTTCAAATGGATAATTTCGCGTGATACCCAGGGGTTATGCACACGTTTCTTTTTTACCCTCAAGGGCACAAACTGGGCTATGCATTTGTGTACAAGGGCTTTAAACCTTAGCCAAACTTTGTTTATATCCGTATTTTGTTGGAGACAAAGCTCCTTAAAGCGTTCAAAAGAAATGTCCAATTCGTCAAGTATAGCCGTATCATCGGCCATATTGTATTCCCTGTAAGTCGAAACACGTCTGGATATATTTCCATTTTGCTGCAACGTCAGTGTTAAGCCAACGACGAAATGATCGGAAATTCCAGAAAAAATTTCAACTTTGTGTGGCCGGAGGAACAACTTTTCACTCAGAAATATAAGGTCAAGGACAGATTTGCTGGCTTGCTGTACACGAGTGTATTCATTGACAACTTGGTGAAGACTGTGCGAAAAACACATTTCGATTAGTGCGGTGGCAGACTCGCATTCCCTACTTCCGGGCAACATGCTGTCCCACAATACTCCAGGAACATTAAAATCACCTGCTACAATAACGTTCTTGTTTTGTACACGCAGGCAATGCATGAAATCATTCAGTCTCTCGATAGCTGCTGCACTTGTCCCAGGTGGGCGATACACTGCACCGATTACAACTTCGGTTACCCCCAAAAAAATTTTACACCAGGCTGTTTCTATATCTAAAGGATACTCAAATACTGTATACTGCAGTCTGCTATCAATGAAAATCGCCACACCCCCACCTCGGCTGCTACGGTCGTTCCTTATCACTTTGTACCCCGGCGGACAGATTTCGTGATCGTAAACATCAGAGTAGAGCCATGTTTCCGTCACTATCACTACATCCGGCTCGTGTTCGGTCAAAACATACTCCAGTTCAACGCTTTTGTTTAAGAGGCTACGGGCGTTAATATTGAGCAAATGAAGCCTGCGCGTCTGGTGACGTCAGTCAGATGCTATCGCTCTAGTTGCAGTTGCGTTCGGGTCTGTCTTTTACTGATACATTACATAACGTTGCTTTTTCACGTCATCCCAAGCGTAAGTGGTGCCGTCAATCTTCATCTTGTCGTAAACAAGAATAACTTTGTGCCCGCCCTCTCTATCCCCAAGCACTGTTCCAAAGGTTCCGTCGCTTCTTTCTAACATCTTTTGAATAGTCTTCATTAATAAAAATACCTGTCCCTTTCAGCTTCCGAGCACACCGAAGTACAGCCTGCCTTTCATCAAAATTAGTAAGACGCAAGAATATTGGCCTTGTTTTGCCTGAAGAATACTTTCCAATTCTGTGCATGCGTTCTACACTCGTAACAGGAACATTTAGCTTCTCTAGAAAAATTCTGCCAACTACTTCACCTTTCAATGACTCTGACGTTTCATTTTCTGTCTCGGAGAGTCCCATTACGATGAGGTTATTGCTTCGACTGCGGTTTTCGAGAACGTCTAGTTTTTTCTGCATGCCATGCAAACACGTACGTAAGTTAGAAATTTCTATTTCTGATTGTTCTATTTTCTTAGTTAGCTCAGGAATACTAGACACAACAGTCTCAACCTTAGCAACTGTTGCCTTTAGGTCGGTCACATCAGTCTTCAACCCTTTAATTTCAGCCAGAATTTGTTCTAGTAACTGTCTTTCAGGACCCGGATTCGTTTCAACGTCACCACAACACATCAATTGCATCATAACATCCAAACATTCACTGAAAATTGCACAAATGGCTTGTGGGCTCGGCAGCACTAGCAAACCAGGACAGTCGTCCTTGAAACAAGCATAAGAGCGTTTGTCACCAACCTGTGTGAAGAACAAAACTGAGTTTGTCAGTCCTTTCATCGCGGTGCCGCCAAGCCCACTGTCGCCGCAGCGATAGTCCATCGTCGAAGAAACCGCCCCATTCGGTGATATCGATGACCTCAGTGCTTCCCACGATGCAGTCAATGCCCGGGTGCGCAGCAGTATGAAGTCGGTTGTTCCAGTGGAATACACGGAAGTGGTCCCACTGAAGAACTCGATTTTGGGAAGAAGTGTCAATTCATCCTCGGCTTGCGCTTGAACCGGACACGAGAGCTTGTTCGAAGTGCAACAATTAAACAGATTCTTTGAGTTGCTTGTGGCTTGGTCAGTACAATTCCGGTGCGTTGGTCCGCCTGTCCAGCGATTTCCTACTGAAGGGAAACCTGCAAATAAAAACACCGCTCCGCATGTAGAAAAATGCTCTACTGTGACGCTTCTCAAACGATTGTGATGCACCACAAGAGCTGCCTACTCGCGTGATATTCTCAACAAGGAGATACATTCGTTTACTTACATGTGAAGGTATATGCCAGAGCACTTCGGGGCTTCGGTGGCACATGAGGCACGAGTGTGCCATAGCGTCCGATGTCGACGCGCGATCGCATGTCAAACCGTAACTGTACGAAACTACTACGCATCCAAAAAACACATTCGAAACCGATATTCGCGTCATCCTTTATTGCATGAATGCGTGCATCGTTCTTTACATAACTCACGGACTTAGCGATCACTTTCTGTAAACTTAATATTAACGCACCACCTTCATAAAGCCATCAGGTATGCGTTTTTAGATGACAAAGCATAAGGTGACCTGTACTTGTTTTCAGCTCTTTCAATAGTAATTGCGCTGGCCACATTGACCAGTAGCAACAGGGCGGCGCCCTTGAGGTTCCCACTTTTCCGGCCCAGCTTTTCCTCTAGAGTTGTTCTACTAACTCTATGTTCCCATGCATACCACAGCGCAGCAGCACCAGATTTCTCTCTTGGTAATGTAGTGAGAAACTCTATGGTTGCGCCCACAGAGGAAGGAAACTAAGGAGAGGCCCTGACGTCACTCTTGGTGAAGCTAAAGTGAAGCCGGAAGTTGGCGTTGTTCATGGCGTTGCTCCGCCTATCGGGCCTGCTCTCCTCTCTTGTTTACATTTCTCGCGAAACCACGCCGCGCTGCGCGCAACCGTGCTGCCCGGACCCGCGCGCTCCGCAGCAATACTAAGCAATCATTAGCACGTTAGCATGATTCCGCCAAAGAGGGCAACATTTCCCGCGGATATTCCTTCGTCCGTAGCCATTGCCGTGGCGCGGTACATTGCGTACAGCGTTGCATGCGCGTTCATTTCACGAACTTTAGTTCCTCCTGTCCCACCTGGCCATAGCAACATACGGTAGGGCACGGTCCAGATAACGCAGCGCAGCAAATCACGGAGACCAACGCAAACCTGCCCGCACGGCGCCTTTGCCACGGTACGAAACCTACGGAGCAACACGTGTGAGCGCACAGAACAATAATAAAGCCGCCATTGTGGCCCGAAAGGAGGGGCCACTACAGCAAAGAAATAAAAAAGGTAGTGACTACAGTGACGGGGCCCGGCACTTTAACATCTGCACTACAGTGACGGGGCCCGGTACTTTAACATCTGCACTACGGTGACGGGGCCCGGTACCCTAACATGTGCACTACAGTGACGGGGCCCGGTACTTTAACATCCACACTACGGTGACGGGGCCCGTCATTTTAACAACACTGCAGCGACGGGGCCGTCACTATAACGATGTCGGTATTGGGGCGAGGACGACTTACGGAGTCGCCATCTGTCGGAAGCGCCTCACATGCGTCGGCGCTAAATAACCATACTACGCGGCAGCCCTCCTGAACAATTTTGCAAGTACTCTCGAAATGGCAGTATTTTACCTTTAAAATAATAATGTTGGACAAACAGAAAGCACAGAATGGTTTACAGACGCTATCTCTTTACCTACTACGTACAGTAAGCTGGGACACTGCGCGCGGTCGCCGCCATCGATTCCCCCGAACCGGTTTGCGTGAAACGTAAACAATCGCTGAGAAAACTATGTGAAATATGTTCTTATAGTGGGATGGCTGTCTGTGTAACTAAATGTAGCATAACAGAATGAAACTGCAATGCAGCGATCGCACGGGTTCGCGGTGACCGACTTCGCGTCTGCATGCATGTCCTCGGCAAATTGTTTCGCTTTCGCTCCGAGCACGTTTTCGCACCGTGCCGTGAGCTTTATGCCGCAGCATATGAGCATTTGACAGTACGCAAGCAACCACTGTTGCATGGACACTATCGGAGCTGTTCAAAAATAATTTCGTTATAGCTAGGGTCTTCGACGCCTACGGCGACTTGTGATGTTCCGTCGCGATGATTCAGTCTTAATTTTCTTTTCTTCTAAAGTCTTGGAAGCTTCAATATCATTATTTCTCAAATTTCATCGAACTGCATGTTTAGCGGTCTTCTAAGCGAGCAATTACCCTCTGCTTCTTTTTCTTAATTCAGTAGAATATTCATTGTCTGGTGCTACACAAGCAGGAACATGTGCCGTGCCTTTTTTAATGTTTTTACCGTTCCCCTTCCATTACAGTGAACTTTCTTTATTATAATCATCATAGGTGGTACAGTGCATACGCAAAAGATTGTTGGACCCAATAACCGCAAGCTAGTGGTTGGGTCCGGATGCGAAATATAATAGACATTCGGTACAAGCATAGGAGGATCAATACAGAGGATGAAAGCAACAAATTAGCACATTAAAAACAGAAAAAGAAATATATTTTTATTACACCATACATAAAAATTATCACCAGTTACATAAATTATCAAACCGCAAAGAACAGAACGCCAAGCATGAGTACAGGCACCAAATCAGTGGTTTATAGCTAATAAATACGATTTCAGTACTCTGCCGAAATTTTGTTTCTTTTATTTTGGAGGGTATGTTGTTCCATGCCTTAACTAAAACAAATTCAACTAGTCTTTTTCCATATACATTATGTACAGGAGGCAAGTCGACATATCCAGCGGCAGTACTTCTGGTAGAACCTGAAAAAAAAAATATGGACACATGGAAAGGATGATTGCGTTTCACAATATTGTTTACATAGATAGCTATATTACGCCTACGCATAAGATCGAATGGCAATATGTTTAATTAAACAGCCTGCTGGGTGTATCGGTTCTTGAGTGCGTCATTATTCTTAATGCCCGCTTTTGTATGCAACCAAATGGAGCATAAGAGAATGAAGCTTCAATGCAGCGATCGCACGGGTTCGCGGTGACCAACTGCGCATCTGCATGCATGTCCGCGCACAATGTTTCGCTTTCGCTGCGAGCGCGTTTTCGCACCGTGCCGTGAACTATGTGCCGCAGCATATGAGCATTTGACAGTACGCAAGCAACTATTGTTCCGTGGACGCTATCATATAGTATCCAGCATCAACCTGTTCCTAGACCAAAGCTTCACGACAACCGGGAAGCGCGCGCGGACGAGCGTCTCAGTGCGCGCTTTCTGCTACTCATCGAACATCGCAGCCCGACGCCCTATCAGAAATCTTTCTCGGGGAAGTGCTTGTTGCTCAACCGAGTTGTAGCCAATGGCTGCTTGCCGGTTCTAAGTTTCGCGCAGCTTTTTGTCCTGCGGGTATGTCTGAAGGCTGACACAGGGGCTCCGTTGTGTACGTCCGGCACCGTTCTTATCAACACCGTTCTTATCTCAACATGTCCATATACGAGGTCTGTTAGAAAAGTATCCGACCTTTGGCTGAAGAAAAAAAACTGGCATAACTGGAGGATTGGAAACCTAATCACCCTCAAAGTAGTCTCCTTGGGACTGCACACACTTCGAGCGGTGCTGCCATTGTTGGAAAAATTCCGAGAAGGCCTCTTTCGGAATTTAGCTCAGCTGTCGTTGCAGCCATGATGTTCTCTCTTGTCTGAAATCGCGCTCCTTTCAATGACCTCTTGATTTTCGGAAACAGCCAGAAGTCGCAGGAGGCCATATTAGGAGAGTAAAGAGCCTGTTGAACTACAGGAGTCTGGTTTTTTGCCAAAAAAGTCTGAATCAAGTGCGAGGAATGTGCAGGAGCATTGTCGTGATGGATGTGCCAATTTCCTGTTGACCACAACTCCGGTCTTTTGCGCCACACAGCATCACGTAGGTGACAGAGGACATCCCTGTAGTACTCTTTGGTGATTGTTTGACCCTGTGGTGCATACTCGTGGTGTACCACACCGCGGGAGTCGGCGAAAGCAGTCGCATCACTTGACGTTGCTGTGCACTTGGCGGGCCTTCTTTGGTCTTGGTGACATGGAATGCTTCCTTCCACTGTGACATTTGTGATTTGGTTTTCGGGTCGTGCCCATACACCCAAATTTCGTCACCAGTGATTATGGCGTTCATGAAGTCAGGGGGCACTGTTTGTGGAATCCAGCATGTCCTGTGAGACTTCAACACGAAGTTGCTTTTGCTCCACCGTGAGCAGCTTCGGCACGAATTTCGCCGCAACTCTCTTCATGGCCAAATCTTCGGTCATAATGGAATGTGCAGGAAAAGCGCTGATGCCCACCTCTTCCGCAATTTCTCAGATATTCACACGGTGGTACCGCATCACCATAGCGTTCACTTCGCCAATGACCTGGTCATATTGATGGATGACCGGAGCGCGGCTCGCTTTCCACCGATGTCCGGCAGCGTTTAAACCAGTTGTACCACTCCTTAATCTGTGTGCTGCTCATAGCATCGTCACCGAAAGCCGTCTTCCAAATGGTTTCCACTTGGCTGTCACCCAGTTTCTGGCAAAATTTGATGCAGTAGCACTGCATCAAATTGGTCGCTCCACGATTTTCGTTGCAATAAAAAAAAAAAAAAAACGCCGAGAGCACTGCGCGCTACCTCACTCAAACACTGCGTCCCAGCGACTGACGCTACCACCGGGGGGGAAAAAATTCGCACATGTGCACGAAGGTTCAAGGTCGGCTGATGCAAGCGCGCTTGTTTCATATCTCTATCAGGTGTTCGAAAAAAAAAAAAAAAAAGGTCTGATACTTTTCTAACAGACCTCGTATATCTTCATATTTTTGTCATATGTATCGTGAATGGTTTCTCAAGCTGGGCTCCATGGAACTAATGCTATTTTCGGTTCTGCGAGCACCACAACTAGCCTGTTTTTCTCCGCCACACTTCTATACAAGAGTATTCACTAATGCAGAGGGTGCCTTTTACTCGATGCCTGTGATAACATTTTTTATACAGTCGTTGCTCAGGGGTGTAGAAGCCTCATCTAACGTGATCTGTTTTTTTTTGTTTTTCATTAGAACCTGGTCTGTTTTATGTTTTGCCAGCTATTCTTTTTGTGTCACGAGTCGTTATATGCTTTTAGATGTTTCTACAAGAATCTTATGCAGTGTACACCTGTATATTTGTTGTGATTCTGATTGTATTTTTCTATACTGCATATTTATTACTTATTGCGAAGTACCACGCTACAACTAGAACGCTAAGTAAACAGTTTTTGTCTGCGATTAGTGCAGAAGAGAATGCCCGAGTAAAAGCTGTTCACTGTCATGAGGTTACAGTACTGCATTCATGTTTTTCACATCATTCTATAGAGAATTATTAAAAGCTATTCACTGCCATGAAGTCCAAAGTACTGCATCCATGTTTTTCATATTTCAATAAAGAGCATTATTATATTTCCACACTTACACTCAGTAATTTTCCTTCGCTAAATACGCTAAAGTTTATTTTTAGTACCGTCCAAAGGCAGGAATGAGCGACAACTTGCCTGTACATTCGTGGAGAAGTACCCATTGCGGTCGTTCGATCCGTATGTGTGCAATCAATGTATTTCGTTACTGCACGGAAGTTGCTGACATCGTGAAATTCACGTGGTGTTGTGGACAGTACTGGAATAAAATATCGCGGTCCATGAAGTGCTCGGCATCCCCATAGGCGCCAGCACCGAGAAGCTCATGCAGCTGGGGGTACACAACACCTTCGATGAGGTTGGGTCTCAGAAGTTAGTCCAGGTTGTCAGGTTCGCTTCCTCGCCTGCGGGGAGGCGGATCCTGGAGGCGCTGGACTTTAACCCGTCAGGGAAAGGTGGTGCGTGCTCGACGCGTGGTCGAGGGAGGCCGTCACGGTCTCGCCGTTCCCGCGCAACGTGCACCCGCAACGCAATGTAGGCAGACGCCGGGCCCGGGCGGCCACACTTCTCGGATCCGTCGCCGACGATCCACGATCGGTCGCGTTCGTCGACGTCGCCCAATACGGTTCGTCCGACCGGTTCGCGGCGGCCGTGGTAGATCACAGAGGCAACCTAACGCCGCCGTGAAGTGCTCGAAGTTGTTTGCATAGAATGTTGTTTGAAAGAAGTGCGGCCATTGGCGTCGCTACAGTGTTGACGTTAAAGTGCCGGTCCCGTCTGTGGTTAAGGAGACGGGCCCCGTCACTGTAGTACAGATGTTAAAGTGCCGGGCCCCGTCACTGTAGTGCATACGTTAATGTACCGGGACAGATGTTAAAGTGCCGGGCCCCGTCACTGTAGTGCATACGTTAAAGTACCGGGCCCCGTCACTGTAGTACAGATGCTAAAGTGCCGGGCCCCGTCACTGTAGTCACTACCAATAAAAAAACAGCAAAACAAAGGAGAACCTATTACGTCATTTCCTCCACACTTTTCTCCTAGCGCGCGAAGGGGGTAGGCCCTCTCCTCAGTTTCCTTCCTCCGTGGTTGCGCCGAAGCTCGCTCCTCGGCTGCGGCGCACTGTTGCTGGACTATTCCGTCTTCATCCGTCAAAGTCCGGCCTAAAACAGCCTGCTGTAAACTAAGCTTGAAACAATAAGTGAGTGATCTGTATGTGCTTTTAGATATAAAAAACATGTATGAATAATGAATATACACCTGCCGCGACAGTTTGTTTTTATTTTTGAAGTAACAATAGTGTACAAAATACCGACATCAGCGCTCACGCGTCGTCTGTCTGCAAGATCGCTTTGCAAACACCTGCACGACGATGCCATATATCAAAAACTGTTGCACCATTTCATTTTTTGGTAGCTTATTGCACAGCCAACTATATAAGAATTAGGCGTGCAATGTATAACTGAAAAAAATCTGTGTTGGAAATATTGCCACGTAGTAGTGACGGTAAATGAATAGTGCCGGCTCAATCGCAACGATAGCGGCGAGCAATGTCGGCAATCGTAGAAAATCTCATCTGCGGGTCAAGCGCGTCGGTTTGCATACGGCAGTCGTCGAAAGTTACAGCCTATTCGCTGGTGCCCGCGCGCCTTCCAGAAACTACAACACAATTCGTGTCGCGTATGCAATCAGATTAGCAAGGTTCGTCGACAACAGACAGAACCATCGATAACATTCGCGAAACTTGCGATACGTTCAGGCGCATCCTGCACCGAGCGATAACGCTTAACATTTTTTAGCCGGTGAAATACGGTAACCGGATACAGATAAAGCAACCGTGTCAATATAATTATGCTTGTTGGTGCATGAGAGAAACGTGAAAAAGTGGGTTCTGAGAAAATCAGGAAAACAGAATTGAAACACCTGTAGCACTCACAAAAAAAAAAAAACTAGAATAGCTAAAATGTTTGTAATTCGTACCTTGTCTCCCCCCAATTCTTGATTCTGCCAAATCTAGCCCATGGAGCACCTCTATTATTCTAGGTTGTTTTGATGCATCAAAACCGCATCCGGAGACCTTCACATTGAGTGTATTGTTACAAAACATTTTCACAGTGTAAGGGCCATGTTCTATTGTAACTGGTTTCCACATATCAAGTTTGCCTTTCTTTACATTAATGAAATGACATACCGTCAGATAATACAAGCTTGAGAATTAGAGGGTTTTAATAGGAGTCTTTCGTTGCCCTTTGCCAAGTCGTACTATCGAAGCACTTATTCGAATGTATGGGAGCAGCTCATTTGCATAGTATAAGGAATATATAAACAGGTTATTTTCACAATTTATACACTTCGTCACCAGAAAAAGAAAAATTGCAGTTTATTTTTTTCAGCCTCCTATGATGTTTTGACTGAGAAAGATATATTCAATTTGTTCTGCGAGGCACGCAATAATTGCTGTGGCATATTATTTTATTGCACAACACTGCATACAGTAGCCAGCCATTATTAAAACTCAGAAAAATAATAGCACAATGCATATGATCAGGCACATATCATATTATTGCACTTTCTTAATTCATGCCAGAACGACGACCACAGGCGTCCTTCTCCAACAAGGTCAGCACCCATCGTGCCTCCTTACCATCGGGCTTCACACCCTCAGCACGTTCAACCTCAGCTTTGTGGTGTTTAAAACAACCTCAAGTGCGTCTTACGGTACCAGGGATAAGAAAGAAGACCAACCTGCCTACCTTGGCCTTGAAGCAAGCAGCTATGGATTGCTTGCACACTTTCTACTTTGATCGAGTTCACATATATACGGATGGTTCTTCCACTCAGACCAGCTCCACCAGCGCAGTGGTTATACTATCACGATCACTAAACATCCAATACAAGATTTCTCACTTGACAACATCGACCGGTTCGGAGCTTGTTGCCCTCCGAGGTGCCGTTGATTATTTTAATAACCAACCGGCTAATCGGTGGGCAATATTTTGTGATTCAAAGGCGGCCTTACAATGTCTTCTGTCATCTCTTCGTCGCGGGTCATGTGAACAACTCGTGTCGTAGATACGAGAAATGCGCCATCACATGATCACGAAAGGACACGACGTCGTGTTTCAGTGGCTGTCTGGTCATTGCGGTATCTCCGGCAACGACCTCGCTGACGAAGCTGCTAGGAAAGCCCACGAAGGAGCAACCCTTGTTTCTATACCTTTATTGCGGACCGACGCAGCCCAACACTTAGGCAAGCTAGCGCACTCTTTTGACATTGGAAAAGTGGCACACACCTGAATTCACTATACATCGATTGCATTCCCTCGATCCCTCTATGCAGCTGCGGCTGTTACCAGGTCTTCCGCGAAATGAGGAAACAGTGCTGTGCCGCTTAGGTTTGGGCGTCGCATTCACCAATGCATATGCATTTTTTATTGGAATGGCTGATAGCGCCTAGTGCAATGCCTGCAGTGTCGAGGAAACCATAGAACACCTACTGTACTACTGCCCATATTTCGAAGATGAACGGCAAGACCTCTGCACAGCTCTCAATCAGCTAGATGGAAAGCCGTTCACCTTGAACAAGATCTTGGGACCATGGCCTCGCATATCGCAGCTACATAAGGCCACAAAAGCGCTGCTGCGATATTTGAAAGATACCGGATTGAGTCAGCGTCTGTGATCCGGACTGAGTGACCGACTGATATCCCCAGTGGACTTTCTCTTCCTTTAATCTTTCCGTCCCCCTTTCCCTTTCCCCAGTGTAGGGTAGCCCAACGTTACTAGACTAGCTTCAGTTGTAAAACTCCCCGCCCGCGCGCTTACAGCCGCTGTCGCCACTTCTGTGACAGCCGCCAGAGGGCAACGCTGTTCCATCGGGCTCCACTGCAGACGCCTCGTCACAGCCTTGAGCTCGTGCGGACGGGCAGTTTACGCGTGTTTCACGCTCGCTGGCGTTCTCCCTAGTCCGAATTAGTGATACCACGAGAAAGCGGTATCCACCTACAGCAATAAGATTTATCGCGCCAGTTCGTTAATACTGAAAGAAGGGTAAACTGCACGAAAGGAAGAAACGCATACAGCGAAGCGCAGAAGCTGCGTTTCTAAATGTCGTGTATTTCTTCCTGTCGTCTTAACGTTTCGCGCAGTTTAGGCTCACGAGCCTGAATATCTGGCCAAAGTGCGGGATTGTAGGACGATCTTCATCCCCACCGAAGCTTCTCTCCACGCCAAAGAAGCGCTACAATAAGAAAGATGAGGTTGCGGTCCTCGTACACACAAGCCACACACACAAAAAAAAAAAAAAAAAAAAGAGAAAGAAAGAAGTCGGATTTTTCGTTCCGTGACGATGCTTAATCAGCGAAGCTGAAACGTGCGGCCCCTGTGTTTATCACTGGGTTAATCCCGAGGGTTCATTAAAGTATTTCTCAGTTATGAGGTTACACACACAATCGGTTGCGACGGAGAGAACGACGTCTGACGGTATGCCCGCAGTCCGCAGTTGTCGCTTGCGTTCGATGTCTCGAGTTTGCTAGGCGGCGTGGTTAGCAGCCTTCGCCTGCGATTTGCCGCTTGTGATTCTTCGAAATTAAATTTTTTCAAGAAGAAGAAGAAACTTTAGTAAAGAATAGTCCGGCAGTTCTTGATGTGGTGGCCTCAGGTGACGGCTCGAAGTTCTTGGACTCGAGCGGCATCTTTGGCTTGCCGGACGGCCCAGAGCTGGTCTGCCAGCTCTGAACTTCTGATAGCCGCCTCCCAGCGGCGGCGACGCCTACGGAGAAGGTCCCCGGCGGCTCCCGCATCCGGGGCGGCGTCGGGAAGAACGGAGCTCGAGCCTTCTCCTACTTTGGCAACAGCCGCGATTCTGGACGCGTCGCCAACGGAGCTGCTTTGATTACCGTCGTTGCCGGCACACTCCCAGAGCATGTGTCGCAGCGTTGCTCTGTGTCCGCATGTTTTACACGCGTCTGTTGTATACAAACTCGGATAGCAGTGGTGTAAGATAGCGGGGCTAGGGTAGGTGTGTGTCTGGAGCAAGCGTAATGTTACGGCCTCGTTCCTGCTCAATTTATCGTGCGGTGGCGGGAATGTGCGTCTTTCAAGTCTGTATTGTTGGGTGAGGTCTCTGAACGTGGTTAGGCGATCGCCCCACGCCCAGTGTGTTTCTTGTTGCTGTGTTTCTGTTGTAGTGTCCCGATCCGGCAGATCCGATGCCCCGCTCTCGGGGGCGGAGGCGGCCACATAATCAGCGGCGGCTCGGCGTGTGAGACCTCGAGCCGTGGCGTGGGCCGCCTCGTTTCCCGCGAGCGGAACATCGGTGTGTGCCGGGGTCCAGAGGAGGAAGACCGTAGAATTTTGGGGTTGCGAGGGCGAGTCGCCGTCGTCAGAAATTTGGAGTATGCGGGCCGCTTCCCGCGAGACACGGCCACGCGCGAAGCCGCGGATTGCCGCCTGCGAGTCGCTGATCACGATCGCAGCGTTCGGCACCGCGACGAGTGCTAGGGCTATCGCGGCTTCTTCGGCCGCCTCCGTGTGTCCCGTGGTCACCGTGGCGCTCGCGAGGCACCTACCGAGCGGTCTACAACCGCTATCGCGTGCGCGCTTCTCCCTCCTCCATATCGCGCAGCGTCTACGTACACCGCCTCGTTGCTGTTACCAAACTTCTTCTGAAGGTCGCTTGCTCGTTTGTTGCGCCTCCCGGCGTGGTGCGTCGGGTGCATGTTTTTGGGAAGCGGCGGGATGATCAGGCGGTCGCGAACAGAGGCGGGAACCGCCGTCTTTTCTCCATGCTGAGTGTGGTACGCGATGCTGAGCGACTCGAGGATGCATCGTTGTGAACTAGAAACTCTAGAAGCTCTAGAAACTTGTCGGTGCTCGCGTTGAGTGGAACGCCGACCGCCCTCTTGAAAGCCTTTCGGATCATGCATTCGACTTTGTTTTTTTCGGACCCGATCCACCTCAGGTAGGGGGCAACATACGTTATGCGGCTTATCGCGTACGCCTGCACGAGACGGATCGCGCACTCTTCACGCATACCATTGCGTCTATTCGTGATGCGACGCAAGAGTCGGATCGTGTCATCTACCGAACGACGAATTATTCGCACCGTCTCTCCGTTATGGCCGTTTGCCTGCAGGTGTAACCCTAGGATTCTAATTTTCTCTACGTGCGGTACGGGAGTACCATCTGCCAATGTAATGCGTATTTTGGAATATTCCCGTTCCTCTTCGCGCAGGGTTTTACGACCTCTCCTTGTGGGTTTGTAGAGTAAGAGTTCGGACTTGGTTGCCGAGCACTCGAGGCCCGTTCCACGCAAGTAATTCTGAACCGCATCTACTCCTGCCTGTAGCGTTCGCTCGACGTGACCGTCACATCCTCCTCCGGGAACCCAGAGGGTGATGTCATCCGCGTAGAGACTGTGATGTAATCCTTCTATTTCTGTTAATTTCTCGGGTAGACCGAGTAGAACTAAATTAAATAGTAATGGTGATATGACGGACGCTTGCGGCGTGCCGCACGGACCCGTCTCAAGTTCCGGTGATTCCTCGTCGCCGACGACGACGCATGCGCGCCTACCCGTGAGGAAATCTCTAACGTAATTATACATTCTTTGGCCTAGTCCTAATGTTCTAATTGTTTTTAAGATCGCTTCGTGCTTAACATTGTCAAACGCCTTTTTAATATCTAAGCCTAGAATTGCCTTAGTGGAGCTGGTAGTGTCGTCAACGATCTGGTGTTTAAGCTGAAGCAATACGTCCTGTGCTGAGAGGTTGCGGCGGAATCCTAGCATGGTGTGCGGGAACGCGTCATGATCTTCGAGAAAGTCGGTCACGCGGGTGAGAACAGCGTGTTCCATGACTTTCCCGACGCAAGACGTAAGCGAAATCGGTCTTAGATTATCGAGCGTAACTTGCTTGCCAGGTTTAGGAATCATGATAACGCGGGCCCGTTTCCACGCTTTGGGAAGGGAACCCTCTCGCCAGCACTCATTGACGTAGGCCGCGAGTCGGGAGATTGACTCGTCGTCTAGGTTTCGGAGAGTCTTGTTGGTAACCCGGTCCGGGCCGGGCGCCGATCGAGTGTTGAGTTCGAACAAGACTAACCGAATTTCCGATTCGCTAAATTCCGCGTCCAGTTTCTCGTTTGTGACGCCGTCGTACTCGGCGTGCTGGAAGCTTTCGGCCTTCTTAAAGTAACGGTCACGTATTGCGTCGAGGAAGTTATCGCCTTTATACTCTCTTACGAGTCTACGAGTCTTATGGCCTTGAGCGGCCGGAGTCTCCTCCGGATCTAATAGGTGTCTAAAAAGGCGCCAAGCACTCGCCCCGGTCATCTGCCTCTCGAGGCCGTTGCACGTGTCTTCCCATTGTGCCCTGCATACCTGAAGCGCGTGTTCTTCAATGCCTCTGTCTAACTGTGCTATGCGTTTGCGCAACGCCTTATTATGTCTTTGGCATTTCCACCTCTTTAGGAGGGCTCGCTTTGCTTCCCACATGTGTAGGAGCCTGCTGTCAATTATTTCGAGGTTCGCCTCGGGCGGAACGTCGCTCGTTGCTGCGCCTACGTCCCTTCTGAGCGTCTCACTCCACTCGTCTATGTCCGTAATCGGCTCGTCGCCTCGCCCCGCTTCTTTTCGCTTCTTGCGGAACGTGTCCCACTTCACGAGTTTGAGCTGACGACCTTTGCCCTCAGGGTTAGTACCACGACCGCTCGGGCCCGTGCCTATCGTGATCTCGATCAGCGCATGGTCGCTCCCCAAATCTTCCTGGGTATTTTGCCAGTGCGCTGTTGTTACATTTGAAACAAACGCAAGGTCTGGTAACGTATCGGCACTCACGCTGTTCCCTCTGCGTGTAGGATCGGCGGGATTCGCGATCAGTGCAAGCCTTTGGTCTTGCGAGTCTTCCCAAAGGTGTTTGCCCTTGGGTGTTTCTCGGGTGTAGTCCCAGGCTCCGTGGGGCGCGTTAAAGTCGCCCGCAACAAGTAGAGGCTCGCCGCCGGAAGCCGCACGCGCGCCCCGCAGTAGGTCCCCGAATCTGTGCTGCAGCGTGGGTTTACTATACACGTTAAGGACGAAGAGTCCTCGGCCGCTCTTAGGAATTAATTCTACGAACACGTGAGGTATATTTACGCAGGCAAGTTCTCGCTGCGCCACAGTGACATTACGTCGAACGAGCACGGCGGCGATCGGCAACGGGCGCGGCGGGGGAGACGGCCGGCATGGCACCATCGCCCCCGGCCCAGCGCCACTCGCCACGCGGGGTGTAGCCCGTTTCCTTCTTTGCCTGTTCTCCGTCGCGGTCGCGTCTATGGCTTTGTAGCCAGCTAGTTTAACCGGATGGCTTGTCTCCTGTAAAAGGATCACGTCCGGTTTCGTCTCGCGGCTGCGTATGAATTGCTGGAGATTACCTCGCTTCCTCCTGTAGCCCCGGCAGTTCCACTGCCAGATTGTGTATTGTTGTTTCCCAGTGTTAGTGTGCTTCGTTGCGTGTGTAGCCATGGTGATGCCTGCGTTTAATTTAACCCGTCACCATCGAGGCGACTTGGTTGCTGCTGCGGTTGCAGCTGCGGTTGCGTCTCTACGTCTGTGAGCGTGTTTTGCTGCTGCTGATTGTGTTGTTGCTGTCTAGCGTACGGCTTGCTCATTGTTCTGATTGGTGTGCCTGCAGCTGGCGACAGCCTCGTTTCTATGTCGTCTATGCGCGCCAAGTGCGCGGCGAACATTTGTGTTATTTGTTCAGAGAGCTTAGCTAGCGCGTTATTGAACATTTCGTTCATATGAGCCGTCTGTCTTGTAAAACGTTCCTCGAGGCTCTTCTCGATGTTGTCTACACGTTTCTGTAGTTTCTCATAACGGCCGCATCCCTGTTTGCTGTCGGGTCTTGCGGGATCTAGTGCGATCCTTTTCGCGGTAACTGGACGATCATCGCGTTCATCCGCCGTCTCCCTCGAGCTGCCCTCGTTGTCCGTGTCCATCCCGGCCGGCTCAGGCCGTGATGGAGTCGGTGATCGCGGCGCCGAGGACGGCGACATCGTCGTTTGACGTTGCGATGGTTGCTGCGGTTGTGGAGCCTCGCCTTTCAATTTGATATTCTCCTCTCTAAGGAGCGCATTTTCGCGTTTAAGCTCGGCAATTATTGATTCTAATGGCTCTAAACGTTGTTTTAGGACTCGCTCTATCGCTCGCTCGAGCTCGTTCCCACCGCCGCCGCCGACGGTGGGCCCGCCAGAGCGGCCCGCCGAAGCGCCTCCGCCGCCGGGAGAAGCGGCGACAGCCGCCCAGCTCACCTGTTGCCCAGTGCTCCTGTGACCTTGCTGCTGCCACGGCTGCTGCTGCTGACTTTGTTGGTTGATGTGGCCCACAGCTGCGGTGCCCGGACCGCCGCCACCGCGCGTCATCGACGTGCTTCTCGGCCTCTGTGCTCGGTTGCGAGAGCGGGATCGAGATCGGGATTTTCCCGCACCGCCCTTCCCGCCGCGGCTAGTCGAGCGTCCTCTTCGGTTGTCGGTGACTGAATGACGGTCTATCATTGGAAAATTGAGGTAGTAGCCGGCGTTGCCGTTACAGTCGCTGCTGCTGTTGTAACCGCTGCCGTACGTTGTGGCTGCTTCTTCCTCTTCTTGTCTTTTTCGCTCTAGTTGGCGACGCTTGACTATGTATGGGGTCTTGTATCTCGCCTTGCACCTGCGGTCTCCCGTGAAGTGTCCCTTGCCGCACAGTCGACACTGCGGCTCGCATTGATGGTCAGGCGACGGATTGTTGCGTCCGCATCCACGGCAAATCTTGTCGTTGGGATTGGGGCACACGTCGGCGCGGTGTCCCAGCCTTCCGCACTCGTAGCACACGTCAATCTGCTTCCTGTAGAGGGAGCATCTGACGAGCATAGGTCCGTAATATACGTATCTCGGTACGTGGAATCCGTCGAACAAAACGATTATGTTGTCCGTGTTGCTCATGCGTTTCGCGTGCAGCACTCCGGGGTTGCGCTGCGTCACTAGATTAGCGATGACGTCTGCCGGGCTCTCGCTCTTGGAAATGTTCCTAATCAGGCCCTTGGAAGTGTTCTCCGGGGCGGCTTGATAGGTATTCGCCTCAAACTCTCGGTCTCCGATGCAAAGCTTGCTAATGGCTCCGTAGCGTTTGGCTCTGTCTTCAGACGGTGTGCTGAGCACCACCACGTTCTGTTTAACGTTGAGGCAGATGCTATCTTCCCCGGCCGCTTCTCTGCCTACACCCGCCGCGTTACGTAGGCAGCAGTAAATGCGATCCGTCCCGTAATCGCGCACGTTGAAGCCGCCTCGGGGGCGTACGACGATTTTGTAATCGTCCGGCGGTAACTCTGGCATTCGGCTTGCCATGGCAACCTGCTGCACTTGACGGGCGTACTTCCTTTTGTACTGCGCTGTGGTGACTCCCGTAGTCGATGCGGCTACCGTCCGTCGCTGCATGTGCACATGCTGGTTATGCGCCGACTCGGTCGCACCGTCGGCCTGTTTCTTCCTCTTGACATCGCACCACCCCGCTCCCTCGCCTAAATCTTCCGGCCTAATATCTGTTCCTTCTACCTGGACAACTTCCATTTAACGTCAGGAAAGGCCTGGCACTTTGCACGGTAGGCTTGGCACGCCCCGCCGCCGCGGAGGCCGGGAAATAGTGGCCTACGTGGAGATAGGCTTAGCTCGTCCCGCCTGCGTGGCGGGACAAAAGGCGCTGCTTATCGGCCAGAAGATGGGCCCACCTGACGAAACTTGGTGTCGGGGGAGTCCTGAAGAGTCCGCCGATCGCTGGTAAGAAGAATTACCACGAGAAGCTCGATAATCCGCCAAAAACATAGGAAAATAGAGGAGCCGACACGAAGCACGCCTGCACTCCGTGGTCTTCTTCTTCTTCCAATTTTTTCAAAATTAAATCTTTCCGTTGCGTAAGACCATGAGTGGCTCATACTCCTTTAAGCAATGGCTCATACCCCCGTAAACGCGGCCTCCCCATTACGACGACAGAAGTGAAGTGAAATTCTACGCTGGAAAGATGAACGGCCACGCAGCCAGCTGTGGAAGACGACAACGAACGCGGGAGCAGTGGCACGAGCGCGTGCCGTTGATTTCGCAGAGAGTTCCCGGTCGGCACGAGGAATCACTCTGTTTCACGCCGAGAGAAGCGTCGCATTGCTAAGAGCACAGAAAAGGTGGTACGCCGAACTGTTGACATCGTTCCGATAGCGGCCTATGCAGCCAGGTACGCAGCACGTCAGCATCGTATGCTGATATTCTTAAGAAACTCGGCGAAGGCTACAGTTCCACGGATGACATGCTTGCTGAAATTCGCTGTCAACAACGAAGTACAGAATACACCAACGTTGCACCGCGTGCTTTGTCCGGCCCGCTCGCGTAGCCGGCTAATGAGGAAGTGAAGCCGGGCGCGACTGCAGCGCCACGAAGGCGCGGGCGGGTGGCGGTTCCGCGCAACGGCGCCGAGTTTTAAAACTGAAGCTAGTCTAGTAACGTTGGGGTAGCCAACCGGGCTCAGTCTTGGTTAACCTCCCTACCTTTCATTTGTCATTTTCTCTCTCTCTTCTTAATTCATGCCCTTTTTTTTAATTGCACGAAAGGTACTGCACTGAAATAGTATACTAGTACATACTTAAAAAGCACAGTTTTATACTACGATAATAATCAATCATTCAAATTTTTATTGTAGTGCCCAGGAACAGCTAGAGAGCCTTTGTACTGGTGCACTTAACGAGCACTATGTGAGACAAAATGTACAGAAAACATGAATGTAGGAGACAAAAAAATGGAAGATAGAGAAACAAATAGGGAAAAAAGGAAACGCGGAAAAGTAAAAGGGAGTTAATCCTACGTGATTATCTACAGATACACAAAACACAGGAAATGAACTCCGAAGTATGTTTTGGAGTCGAGTCTTATTAGCACAATCTTGTAACAAGCCCAGGCAACGAATGTGGAATGCTACCTGGTATACTGTTGCGGCACAAACAAATGCATATGATCAAGAAGCTTTAAGGAATGTATAATGTCATGGACCACCTTATACAGGAACAAAAGCTGTGATTAATTAAGACTTGAATCTAGAGGTGCCAGTTGAAGTATATTTGAGAAGGCTCAACTGTGGTCGCCAGAATGGCAAAAGTGGTGCGTTAAGATAGATATCAATTTATTCTGGATGCGTTCAATGAGGACAGAATTAGATTTGCTCATTGCACCCCCCTCCTACTGAGGCATACTCTAGTAGTTGGAGGCACAGAGCAGAATTTCAGAAACACAACAGGTGAGTGGAAATGATGCAATTCCAAGAGCGTGAAGGGCATCTTGTGTAATTATCTACGTGAAGAGAAGCTTAGCATTTTGTCGAAGTACACACCAAGATCTTTCATTTCATCGACCCTAAGGAGTGGAGCATCACGTAGGGTGTATCAAAATTTCACATGGTGCGTTTTGTGCGTATAACTTAATGCCATAGTGTTGGAAGCATTTAAGAGTGCTTATTGCTTCTGCACCAGTTTGAGAGTGAAAAAATGTCTTTTTGGAAGTCGATGCAGTGGTGAACACTGTTGACAGTCTGAAATTGTTTTAAGTTGTCGGCACACAAAGCCATGCTGTTCATTTATTAAAATGCTCTTAGCACTAACAGAAAGCGAGGAATCCCATATCGATTTAAACACCCGACGCACTGAAGAGGATAGATATAGGTCGGCAGTTAGTAACTGCACCTCTAGCACCTGATTTGTGCATGGGCAATGTTCATGCTACCTTCCGAATGCTAGAAAAGGTACTAGACTTTAGGGAACTATTGAAGATGCTTGTGAGAACGGGGAACAAGTATGCTTCCATACGTCTTAACCCTTTCAGACACCACTTTATCCCTTTGACTGAAAAGTTGCTTTCACCACATCTCTTGCATCCTCAGAATCGTAGAAAGTGTACAGCTGCAGCAAATATTAAGAATTTTCAATTGTTTAGCGAGTTTTGTCAAGTTTACAAAATTTCGACTCCATGCGAAAACTCACTACAGGAACACAAGATATGAGAACATGTACTATTTCGTGTTTTAAAAAGCTTGAAAAGCGCTTATCCAGCCACATGAACATTATGCCTGGTGCACGACATTGTAAAAAACAATGAAAGAAGTGAACCCGCTACAAACAACATACTGACACAGAGTAACAACACCCAGCCGTCTACCTTCCCACTCATTTTGTTAAAATATTCTGCACGTTATTCAAAATTGCAGCACAGTTCCAATAATAAGTGTATCAAGATGTATGAAACATATTTTAAATACCGTTACTTTCATCCGTGCTTTTGCTATTGATGCACGCTCCTGCTGTGCCCAATTGTGTAGACAGCGTCTCAAAGGGTTAAGCTCTGTGGAGGAAATACCCTCAACACCACAAGAAAGGGAAAGTTTAAGGCAAAGTTTAAGGCACTTCATACACTTGGAAACAAGGTTTTCATTGACTGTTAGCATACACTGCGCCAGACTGAGAAGGAAGGTTACTTGAAGCATATTTCACACCATATAGCAAACAGAAATGTTCTGCAAGGGCATCAGCAGTGTTCGAGACAACACCACTACTTTCATGAAGAAGACGTGCATCTTTGGCACTCTTTAGAAGAGAGAGCCCACAAAGCTCCAAAAATATTTTGAATTTGTGTCACGCTGGCTTCAACACAATCAATGTGGTCAAAGTGATCATTCTAATAATAATAATAATAATAATAATAATAATAATAATAATCTTAGTGGTAACTTGGCACACTAGACTAAAAAGAAGGCTGATGCCTGTATGTTAGAGCATCTGATAACCAGCCATCTAGAGCAGGAATTTGCAGGATGCAGAAGACACTTCCTTCCCCTCCACGGGCACACACACTTGCTCAATAACACAGCACGGCACACACGCACACATTCGACAGGTGCACAACACACAGGAGTGCTAATTCAGTCTGGTTCCAAGGAAGGAGAATCCAAATCGCCAGGGGGGTGGAGAGAAAGCTCTGCATGCTAGATATAATCATGGAGTTGTGGTGTCGGGCCATAGAGACACGATGAGGGCTCAGGCTGTGCTGACCACTTGTTCAGACGAACTGAAGAAAGATCAGTGCTGTCCAGAGAGTCGTCAAGCACCCTGCATTATAGACTAGTGCAATGTTGCGCTGGTATTGCGGGGTGTGCTACTTGAGGGGTTTGAGGCAATCCTCGAAGGCTGGCATGAGCTTGTGACAACCGAAAAGACGGGAGTAAAGGGTGCGTATTGTCCGGCGCTGAACAAGCTTAAGTTTGTTAGCGTCACGAGTTTGGTACGGGAACTATACTGATGAGCAGTAGTCAAGTCGTGACAGAAAGATAGAAGTGTGGAGTGCTCGGAAAACCTTAGGTCATCAGGGAAGGGTGACACTGGGCACAAACCCAAGAATGGGCCGGTGCTTACGTACAGTGCTGGTGACATATGCGGAAAAGTTGAGAGAAGAGCTAAATGTTACATCCAGAATGGGAAGGGCCCGAACAGCCTTTATAGAGGTGCCTCGAAGGAAGAAGGTTGGACGTGCAGCATTTTCGTTGTGGCTGATACGCATGGCAGCACTTTTTACGGTGCTACTACAAAGTTTGATATTGTAGGCCCAGTCGTTCACCTTTACGGAATGTATTTATTGTAAGCACATATGCTGTGCATCGGCATATTGTTGTTGTGGAAGTGTTAACTTGTTAATCAAACACATTGTGCACAGATGCATTAGTAACTTGGTTTTGAGTAGATATTTGTCCCGACTACAATTTATATTATCGCAGCAAGAAACGTTTTAGTAGAAGCTGAAGGGATTCCAGCAGTTCATGCATACCGACTGCACAAAACACTGATGACACTTTTTCACCTTCCCCACAATGCACTCACACCATCTACACTTTCCATAAGCAAAAAGTGAGATAAAAAATCAATTACAGTTTCATTGACTGAGTACTTGCTGCTTCTGAAGCGGGCATCGAAGCAATCGTGGTATACGCTGCTACATGCATAGGTCTTGCATGATGCAGGACCTGCTATGCACTGCACACAGGGCACACGTTGCAAACAGATAATTTCTTTTTGCAGTGCTCGACTATAAGGACACACTGACTCAAACATGACTGCGTTGTCACGTATGTTTCAGTGCGTCAGTGTTCTTGATTGCTACACGTGCGAATTATCCCCAACTAGCCCAAAAGTCGGACGCACTTGAAAGAAGTGAGTGAATGAGTACAGTGAACTTGTACTGAACTGGATTCACATGCCGAATAGAAGAGCGCAGTGTCAGCTGAAACAAGCGGCACGGCTGATTATGTAAGTACTTCCAATAGTTCGGCTACTAGTGTATTTCGCTTTCGGAAGTTATCTTTACCACTGGAAACAGCGCAGAGCTTGCCCGTGAAACTTGAGTCAACCGACACCACACGAAACACGCCGCGGTTGACCAACCCAACTTCCACACGGTTCATTCACCACATAACACATCACACGAAGTCAGGAGTGCCGTATTTTAAATCACTGCAGCACCAAACGGACCTGAAAATTCACTTCCTTCGACAGAGTTTCTTAGCTGGCCTCGTTCACTCGCCAGTTACGAACTCGATGGACCCGCTAGGCCTACCCGTAACGTGAACAACATCGGCGATAGGCGAGTGCTGATTATCCAGACTTCGGAACTCGTAAACATGTTTCCATTCGTTTTGAGCACAACAAAATACACATACAACAAGCACAGACGTTGCGGTAATCGTGATTCGGTTGGCTGTTTTAGCAGACGATCGCACTGAGCCCGGCGGAACCCAGTGGGCAGGTTGGATTAGTCGGCGTCGTTCGAAGTCGCTTCGGATCCACGTCGCACTGGCACAACCCACAGTCGTCGGTCGTGTCGTCGTCCGCATACTATTACAACACTGTCTTTCAGGAACACTGTCGCGCGTGTCTTACGCCCAGGGAACTCGGACGATCGTTGGTGCGATCGCGTCTTTCGTCACTTTTTGTTTCGTTTCTGATAGAAGTTGCTTCATTTCTAGTAGATTTCCGTTTTATATTTTGAGAAGTAGTTATTTCACAGTTCCTAATTTTGAGCCACTTTGTGAAAATTTATTATATCTGAGCTAGGTATTGTAAATGCGTTTCTGGAAAGGAACTTGAAACTTTACTTCTGCTTTCACTTCTGTTTGGACCACCCCCACCTCCCCTTCCTGCCCCCACAAATCTTTCCCCTAAACCCCATGCCGGGTGGCTGACAGAAGCAGCCAGCGCCGACGACCAACGGTACCTTGCGGCGTTTATCAGTGCTGCACTGAAGAATGCCGCAAGCGAGGCTCTGGACTGAGGGCCTTTCCACGTTACCACCAAACATGAAAATAAAGTTTTTCTCTCTCTCTGTTTAAAAGTTGGGAACGCATGCTACACCGAAAAGACAAACGCCTCACAAACAAATCAAAAGTGCGTGAACGCCACTTTGAGGACGACGACATCTTGAAATACTACAAGCATGCTGTGGGTAAAAAGAAATATTGATTCCTCGCGTGAAATGGATGCTTGCTCCTGGCTCACTTCCTCGGATCTTTCCTGGGCTGCCTAAGCACATCTAAAAGCCAAAAAATGTGAAGCAAAAGCGACATCCACCAAAAGAACGAGGGCAAGTGCCGGCAAGTACATCGGGTGAAGCTTGTAGTGACAGCGCTTCAACTTATAACCTGCTGTTGGGCTTGGAAGAAGGAACTTCAGAAATATGCGCTGTACACTTTGTGCTCAACGAGCTCACGAACGTCGCACTGCCTTCTGCGCTCTGGAAGTTCGAAATTGTTGAGGACGACGCAACACAGAAGCGATGTGGAGTATTTTATATGGGTCAACTGGTAGCCGGGCATCTGCGAGTAATGAAAACTGCTGTGCTTGAAGAGGATGGCACTTGCTGCATAAATGACTACAGCAAAATTCACAAAAGGCTATTTCGAGCTGCGACTATCATTGCAAGTGTGGAAAGAATCCTGAGAGATGCAGACAGCTTGAACATATGTGCGGGCGTGAAAGCAGGCCAGCGTGACAAGCAGTGCAATGTACTTACAAAGCAACTAGTCTGCGCGCATTGTCTCCGGCTACAGAGGAAACTTCGACTGAGCATTAAGGCTCCGAGCGCAACGCTCAAGCGATATCAGAAACTACGCAATGTGAAGAAGAGGCTACTTAGGGCGGCTGCTGCGCATCAAAAGCAAAAGAAGGAAATTTTGGCTCTGAAGAAAAGGCTTTCTGAAATGCCTGATCACAGAATCGAGGAAGCGTTGGCCGAACTTCCGCCTTTACAGCGACTTGCATTTATGACATCGTTTAAACAGTTGAAAGCAAAGTCTCCATGTGGCGCGCGGTACAATGCGGACTGGCTTCTGAATTGGTTAATGCTGAGGATAGCGAGCCCTCGAGCATATAAGCTTCTATCTGACATGAACATGCTGCCTTTGCCCACCCTGAGCCGTCTCACTGAAATTCTGAAAGGAATACCATGCAAGTATGGTTTCAATCCTCTCTGTATGGATGCTATTGGAAAACAGCTGGGCAACAGAGCAGATGGGAAGAAATTCGGCACACTGATTTTGGATGAAATTAAATTACGCCAGGCGTACGCTTTCAACAAGTCAACCTTCAAATTTGATGGCTTTGCGAACTACGGTGGTATTTCAAATGAAGGAACTGACCAACTTGCAGATCATGCGATCGTGCTGATGTTCGTACCACTTCTGGAGAGCTGGGTGCAACCGATTGCCACCTTTGCGACGAAAAGTGCTGCGCCTGGCAAGATTTTAGCAGAGCTGGTGTTGCAAGCAGTAATGCAATTGCATAAACATGGTGCTATGGTGATCGCCGTAGTCAGTGACGGAGCTGGGAACAATCGCTCGATGTGGCAGCAGATGGGAACCAGCGGCAGCGTAACCTCACTTTCTCACAAGATTCCACATCCATGCCTGCCTGAGCGCGCGTACCTTTATTTCCTGTGTGATGTGTCATATGCCCTGAACTGTGTACGCAACCATTAATTTGCTCAAGCATAAATATGGACAGGTGAGCTAGCGTAGTTTATTTCATATATAACCTGTGCTGATTGGCGTCGATAACTCGCTGACAGAGCAGGTGCAAGCAGCCAGAAAGAGGGCAAAATTACTTTGAGCAAAGGTTGCTCTTTTTGTGCACAAAGTAAATAAAAAGTGTCACTTTGTTTGTTGTTTGTTTTGTTCGTCAAAAAGAAAATGAATTAACCTTTGGCCTAAATATGTTGATAGTATTTAATTTCGTCATTGCCGCTGCTCGCAGATCACTCGCAACGCACTTGCACGTCCAAAAATATCCGCGGACAACTATAAAAAATACAAGTGTCAATTAAATTTATTAGGCGAAGAAGCGTTGACGGGGGTGGATCAATTAACCACAGCGTTGTCTCAAGCGACTGCTAGGTGTGATGCGTTAATGTCGCTACGTCTGCACAGGCGCTCGCCGTCTTTAATTACGCCACAAATTCACAATGAGCAGGAAAAAATAAAGCCCCCGCTGGAAGGAGCACCATGGCGCTTTTATAGGGAAAAAGTTGGTTGAAAAGCGGAATCGCAGTGCACGACCGCTCATTTGCGGTGTAGTTGCAGCCTCTAAAGACAAGCTAGACATGTTATTCAAGGGTCATTGGCATAAGATATTGTGCGGGCAGCCAAAACACAGTCGTCAAAGAGCGAACGGCACAGGCCAGTTGGGGAAAACGACCCACCGCAGAGATGACATCGCAGGAGTAGACGATGCGCGCTGCGTGAGAGGCCACTGCAGCGCCGATAGTGCACAGACACCGTGAAGTCCGCGTTACTTACGCGCGGCAGGTTTGTCACAGAACTCATACTGCGTATCTAAACTACATTTATCGACGGATAAGCGCCTACAGGCCAGTTGGTGCAAACGACGCGTCGCAGCAGGAGCAGACGACGTGCGGCGCATGACTAAAGACGCGACTTGCAGCGCCGGTAGTTTCAGTGACACCCGTTGCGGCCACGTCGGCCAATGGGCTCGCATAGGGAGCTGCGAAACTGAAGTATGTCTAAGAACGTTGGTACGGGCGGCCATCATAGGCCTAGCAGCCGGAGGCTCCGCAGCCTCCGATTGGTGGACGCCTGCGACAAGTCGCAGCCTCTCATTGGTGCACGCCGGCGCAGCTTCGCCGCGCGTCGGCAAACTTCTAGCATCGGCAGTAGACATAATCGCTGCGCGACGTTCCGCTTCGCCGTGTTTCCGACCGACGCTTTTGACGCATTTGACTCTTCGGCGTGCGCCGAAGCTTTCCGGCGCCTGCCAGTGGTTGGGGCTATTAGATTCGTCGGACGGTCCTACCGCTGTCGACCAGATGTAGGAGTCGTCGGACTATCTCGCCGCTGCCACCATTTGAAGGAGATGAAGTTCGTAGACAGGAACTAGGTGAACAGGATTTATTTACATATTAACAGTTTAAGCAAGATACTTTGGCGGTCTAGCGCGACTCCCATATGGAGCCCGCAAAACTAACATACAGCAAACAGCTTACGAGCACACAGCTCACTACTACATTTCGAGCATGACAGAGCACTCAGCTCCCGACAACGAGCACGACACGAGCACACCCTAGCAGCCGGCAAACGCTGCTCATAAGCCCTTGCTCGACGTCATAGTTCGACGTCATTCAAGATGACCCGCCTTTTTGGAGGATGAGGTGTGTCGGAGCAGGAATGGTCGGGAAGGTTCGTCCAAGCATTGTAAACTCGCCGCCGCTCCGCACTATGGCTCACACACACAAAGGCACACACATTCGAGCCCATACACACAAAGGCTCCGGAGTCGACGACCGAGGGCTTCGTAGAACTGTGCTCCGTCTCGGGTGGCGCGGCGGAGTACCACATTCCTGAGCTGACCGCGCGCCACGTGGCTGCCGGTCATCCGCAGTTCTCGGTACCGCCCAGCTTTCAGTGCCGACGTCAGAGGGCTTCGTAGAACTGCTTTGTCCCGGGTGGCTCGGCCAAGTACCAATTTCCGGAGTTGATCGCGCGCCACGTGGCTGCCGGCCGTCCGCAGTTCTCGGAAGGGCGCCCCGACTGGTGGGCTTGGAACACGTGCAGCGGGCTGAAAGCTGGCACGTTGCCACCCCGTACGGCCATTCTTAACAGGGCATAAATGTGCGGGGCCTGGCGCGGTCGCGGAGAGCGGCGGGCAGGCGTGAGATCTCGCCCTCTCCCGAGAGCCCGCGAGAATTCCCGCGCGCTTCAGTTGTTCCTCCCTGGCTGCTGGGACACGGCGCGCGCGCCGGTCGGGCCAGAACACTGGGCAAGAACCACCGAGACTAGGAACCTCCTAGTCTAGGTGGCTTTGGTCGGACTCGCCGGCGAGAGCATTGACCTCGCCGCCCACGTGATGGCTTCGGCGCTTGTGACTGGTTGGCTTGGGTTTGCGGAAACGCGGCGCCGCGAAAAAATGGGTTCGGGACCCATCCTCGCGCGGCAAAGAAATCTTGACGCGAAAGCGCCTTTCGCGGCACGCGTTTTTAAGCGCGCCGCCTTGCGCGTTCTTATTTCCGCAAGTGAGGACGTACCTTAAACCTCACTTGGCCACGCTTCTAACCTTTATTAGAGAGTTTTAGAATAGGGGCCCCAAACGTTTTGGGGCCCCAAAGAAATAGCGTAGAAGCCACTGTAAACACCATGCACAGACACAGTATATTAAATATATAGACAGGACAAATTTGTCATCTTTTTAAAAAGGAGGAGGTAGCCAACTAACAGTTACTTCTAATGGTATGTATAGCCTATGTCTAGAGAATTAATATGTTGCTGTATGTGCACCTTGCTTCAAGTCGCTTTGCGCGCGTGTGGTGTGTGTTTGTGTGTGTGTATGTGTGTGTGTGTTTGTGTGTGTGTGTGTGTGTTTTAATCCTGAATATAGACTGCAGACTTCAGTGAACCCTTCGGCAGAGTATTTTATCACCGGCATGTGATATGCACGTGAATGATATATGTCTTAGTGGCGCTTCTCTATCCAGTAAGCAATGCTCAGACTCACTAAAAAAAGAAACTGCTTGTAATTTACAACATTTATTGTATGCAGAGGTCATAAAATGTCCGGATTCCCAAGAACTCAGAATCAATAGAGTTTTAGAATAGGGGCCCCAAACGTTTTGGGGCCCCAAAGAAATAGCGTCGAAGCGAATGCGCATGCGAGACGCAAAGTGCGTTTGGGTTTTGCGTTGGGAACGCTATTTTACCGATTTAGCGGGAGCCCAAATAGCGGCCCCAAAAGCTTTGCGTCAGCAAACATGGCGGCACCCATCGAAGCGACGGCTCTAACCTAGCACAAAACTGGGTTCGATTCGTGGTAACGTGTGAAGTTTGTAAGCTAGGAGAAGTACGGTTATCGCTTTCTCTCAACTAGCGTGTGTTGTGAAGATTGATTCATTAGACGCCGCTGATTCCGAATTCTATTGTGGATATTAGAGCTCGTAGGCCTAACACAGCTAAGCTTGGCTGGTGAAGGCGCGTAAAGTTGGTTTTCTCAAAACTAAGCGCAACTAATTGTTTGCTACTTACAGAATAACCTCTAAATTGTAATTAAACGCGAATGCACGCAAATCAATATTACTACTCCTATCATAAAATGGTATACCTTATTTACTTATTTCTAATAGCTTTTCTATGACGCCGTAGTGGCTCTGTCAGCTCAAGGCGCTATCCACAAGCGCAAATCCCTATTCTAAAGCTCTTCACTCCTGCGTGCCGCAACGCTAACACCCGCAAAGCTCTTTGGGGCCCCAAACGATTGGGGCCCCTATTCTAAAACTCTTATCTCAGGTGCTCACCTGAGACCTCCGCACTGAAGCAGACAGTGTGTCGCAGTGAAGAGAAAATTTGCGCGCGTACTAAGTGTAAGCAGCATGTTATAAAAACTGGAAACGCCACTGGGCCCAGGTTGGAGTTTTTATTATTATCTCATATGGGCACCTGAGGCCTCCGTCTGCCGGTATTAGCTTTCTTTTCGCGTGCTATACAATTTCACCGTAGTACATACAAGTATTGTGGAGAAGTTTTAGAGCGCAGCTCTTTGGCGTCCGTTCCTGGGTTTCGCGTCGTCGTCGGCGTTGTCGTCGGCCTCGTAACCAGCTCCGTCCCCCTTTCATCCCCCCAGCGCTAGCAGCGACCGACTGATACCGCTGGATGCCGCTGACGCCGCTAGAGAGTCAAGATAACGTGACTGCATAGAACACCGTCGCCGCCATGCAGAAAGAGGAGGAAAGGGTCCCCCCCCCCCCCCTATCTTGTGTGGCGGATAGGGTGCTCTTCAGTTGCCGACGCGCCGGTTATTTCACGTAGGCCCCGGCACGTCGACGAATACGTGACCACCTTCCCACGGCTAGACCTGGTTCTTAGCGCTGCGGAAGCGAGGGTATCATATTGTTTGTGTCGGCATCGGCGGCGTTGTCCCTGAAACCAACTCCGCAGCTGGGGTTGACTCACTATCGGCGTCAGCGGCATCAGTCAGTCGCTGCTATCTCTTCCCTCCTCCCTTTATCGTGTTGTCCGCTTGCTGCGCGCGCTTCTGCCCCCATCGTTTGCCGCTGGGTGTACACGCCGCCCCCCTCCCCCCTCTTCCTGCGAGTCTCCGGTTGTCAAAGCGCCGGCTCGAACTTAATTCCTTTCTTCGCTCCTCCTCCAATGCAACCCCTGTGCGGTGGCAATCAGAGAGCCAGATCGGTGGGACGTCGTGCACTTCCTGCAACTCGCATTAACCGTCCATCGATCCACACCGATGTTAGTAGTGGGGGACTTTAATGTTGACATAAAGACAAACAGCAATTTCCTAACACTTATGCGGGAGAACATCCCGTTCCTCTCGCTCGTAACGCGTCCCACGGCTGTGACAACCTCGCGAGGCACTTGTATAGATCTCGTCTTTGAGAATCAAGCATTGGTGTACCAAGTCGAACATATATCAGTCTATTTCTCCGACCACAAAGCTTCCTTCATGACTGTCAAGAACTGTTAGTGGAGTCTTTGTTAAAGGAATACATGTGAAAAATAAACAAAAAAATTCTGTGATAGCGCATACATGTGTTGCTCGATTTCTTTGCCTCAATCTATCGAAAAGGTGAAACAGCTTATTTGCTGCGCTCAAATTTCGCATTAGGAAGTAACGTAATCGTCGGTAATTTTTTTTAAAGCACATTCACCATCACGAAAGGCGTATAACCCCCCTTCCGCCACCCTAAATTAAAAGGATACTAGAACAATACCTACCACATCACAAATGACGCAAAAAAGCGTCCATGAAATTGAAGCAGGAACAGGAGCGTAGTCTTCATAAATCATCCCTCATCTCGTATATATACGAACATGTTTTGGCTTTATTGGCATTGTTTAGAAGCAATTTTTTGAAGCCAATGCTTATTCAAACAGGGCATATAATCTGAAAAAGTGTAGAGGATTCTATAATGCCTTGCAGTGACGACCGCAAGCGGAAATACTTGCCTCACACCTGGTACGCTAACGAGAGACCTCGGAGAAACCATCTGACAAAACAAAGCAAGTGGAGAGGTTATCCACTTGAAGGTTAGCATATTGTATCTACACTTGGTCTCGGAGATGACTCAACTAGCTTAGAAGAAACAGTGCACTGACAGGGAAGCACTTCTTAATTTGCTCTTAATTCTCAAGACATGCTTAAGTAAGCTTGATGTGCGCGCAGAAGTGCGGTAAATGAAAATGCTTTCATCCAAACGTATAACATTACAGAGCGTTGTCGTCATGAGCAACAGTAGACTTCCATGTTGTTATTGTGCCATCAAGCCTACTTCACGATTCAAAGTATAAAAAGACGTATAAAAACGTACAAAAAGAAACGCATTTCATGATGACGAATGTGGTTTAAAAAGCTTCTCCACCATACTTACATGTACTGCGGTGACATTGTACATCAAGCGGAAAGAACAGTAACACCGGTAGACGAATAGCCTCAGGTGCGCACCTGAGATAATAATAAAGTCTACAACCGTGGCCCAGTGGGGTTTCTCAATTTCTCTCCGCTTCACTACAACATACTGTGTGCTTCAGCGCGGAGGCCTCAGGTGAGCACCTGAATTAATGAAGGCTAGGAGCGTGGCCGAGTGAGGTTTACAGTTTTCATAATAACGCGTTGCTTACACTGCGTATGCGCGAAAATTCTCACTCGCTTCACTGCAATAGACTGAATGCTTCGGCGCATTACGCACTTGCCGTGCGTCGAAGTCATCAGAAATTGCCATTTTCTTTCTTTTTTTTCTTAACTAAAGAATCGTAGCAAGCTCGGTGTTTTATTAATGTTCCCCGCTTGGTATACGCTTTATTCCAATAAGAGACGAGACAATTACGTGTTAGCCATGCGCTTTTCCTTCACGCATAGCGGCTATAAGAAAATCATATCCCCGAAGAATGGGGGGCCTGAGTTAAGCCGCACGTGCGGCAGCAGGAAAGTGCTGACGGTTTGAAGCATGCGTTTAACGCTAATAGACGTACATCTACAATTATATTCGCGCTTCTAATTCCGCGTGGCATAAACTCAGTGACTTTGTGTGGCGTCGAATTATTTTGGAGGAGTGCGCGCTAGGCGTAATGTATGCGGCGTAAAGTCTTACCTGATCGTACTAGCGTTATCGGAAATATGCACTCTGAACTGCAACAAAAACTTACCGTGTTGTCGTTATTGCTGTGGCCTCAACACATGGCTCCATGATGTCGTTCTGAGTGGCTGTGGCACAGACCCACAGTGGGGTATTGGCCGTGAATCAGGTGGTTCAATTAGGTCTAAAAAAACAAGGGAATTAACAATTTGAACGTTGGAGCTTCAAAAGTAAAATTTTTGTGTGTGAAAAAAAAAGCAACTATAATATAATAATAGCAATATAATAATAGATAATAAATAAAAGAAAGCTATGGAGGGGAGGGAGGGCGATCAGTATAACATTGAATGGTTTCAGTTAGGTAATTTTGGATTGTCAAGCAAACATTTCCGTGACTGAACCCGATAATGGCGGCTCCAAAATATAGGATCACAGGCACTGACAAATTCAGGCCAATATTGCGAAGCGTGATTTCGAGTAGTCGCTTTCGTGCAACAGAAAAACGCCTGTAAGACAACAAGAATTGGTCTATTGTCTCCGCTTCGCCACAGAATGAGCATAATGGTGACGGGACCAGACCAGACCTGTATAGATAGAAGTTGAACGTAGGTATATGGCAGCGCAGCCTCGTGATGGATGCTTCAATTTTCGAGTTTGGCAAAAATATCTGTGCCAAGGGTATAGAAGATGTCGGTATTCCACAGAGCTGGTAATTGCGGAGCCTGATAGTGCCTGCATGACACTCCTGCGAAATGTAGCAGAAATAACATGAGCAGTCAAAGAGCAGTAAGAGGGCACCGGGGTACCCTTGCCCTTATGCCTTGGCTAGAGAATCTGCAATTTTATTTATAATTAGTCCTTTATGGCCAGGCACCGAAATTAAACGCACGCTTCTGAAGTACCCAGGTACCAATGAATGAAACGTCCCGTCTCTGAATATATAGAGAAATGAAAGCATGTTCTTAGATTGGTTTTATATATTGTTTAATCTTATGATTCCCTTCCTATACAACTTCTGTGTTCTCGTGCGTGCGCATTCATATGTTCAGTGCTCTCTCCTTTTTCTTCCCTCTCTCCCAATGGCTACACAGCCGCTTTTGACCTCAATAAATAATTGCAAGTAGCGCCTTGTCCTTTTTTGTTGTTGCTTCATTGCTGTTCTGTCTCTGTTAGCGCTTCATCTTTTGAAAGCTATGAACCAACTAGCCCCACAACGTGTACTACGACAGGGTCTGCATAGTCTGCGTAGGCTGTTTTACAATTCGTTCCAGCAAGCAACGTTGTCTAACCTGAGGTATTAGAATACAGCTTACTCTGTGAACCGTCTCTGCGACTGGGACACGCCTAGAAATCTTTCACCACGTGGTGTTGAATTTTGGACGCAAGGGGAAATCGTTGAGGTATGTGAGTAACCTTCTTCAGCAAATATAATAAAACTAAAGGAATCAATATTTTTATGCGAAAATACGGATGACGCCGAAATATTGCGCGAAGCGTGCATAAAACGCGCTGGCGTCGACGCGGGAAATTCTTACGTATGTTCTGTTCCCCTCGCTGAGGCTCGTGGCGTCTTGGTTAGAGGATCGAGTTATGCCAGGGGCCGTCTGTTCGAATCCTGCCATCGGACAATTTTATTTATTAAAGACAAAGTTTTCGTTGGTACTTACCACCACTTTTTCCGTATTGGGTATGTTACGAACCTCTTTCCCGAGATAGAGAGCCTTAAAAGGGCTGCCCCAGTAACATTACATCACTTTCAGATTACATCTCTGATATTATTTCGCACTTTTAATATTTGATTCTGTGAGAATACTACAAAAGCCGTGAACTGTCAGTGCTATGATTCATGACATTTGTTTGGGGGTTGACATGCTCGAAATTCTGAGGCAGAATTTTGTCAGAAATGTATGACCTGGTATTATCAACTTTATTGGTCGAATAGCGTGGCAATATAGCCCGCAAACGCAGCATGCCATATAGCATGGTACAGTCTAGCAACGTGACGTATTAATATTGTTCAGCACAAAGTGATCTATTGTCGCTCAGATAATAAAAGAAAAATAAGGGAAGGCATGTAGCATACATATACTTAAGTACAAGCGGAACGTCACGGCAACGCCGACTCCAGCTGCGATGACGGTGGCGAAAATTCGCTTGGAGTGTCCATATAATTGCTATCGCAATAAAATGAACTTAAGGGCACACAGGGCAGCATGATTTATTTTGTACAGTCCAGATATTCCTTGGCCGACTCGGTAACAGAAATGTTAAAACAGATTCAACTGATGATGATGATTTATTGGCATCCCGTTTGAAATGGGGTGGTGAAAATTAGTCACCCAGCCTGCTTGAGTTACTCAGTTATGCTATACATGCTTCTCGCTCTAGCATTTTTGTATACATCTCTTTAATCTTTCTTCCTCAAAACTTCTCTACCTTGTACCGCTACCTGTGCCTGTAACGATCCAGTCGTATGAATCTCTTCCCTGCTTTTTTCCCGTCAATACTTTAAACGTCTTTTGCTTATCTCGACTGCTGATCGGTTGATGCTTCCGTCCACTTTAACTCCAAGCGCTTCTGGAAAGTGTACGTTACCTACGGGTCTCACTGTGTGAATCCCTTCGCACTCCATTAGGATGGGCTGAGTGGTCTCCGGATTCTTGCTGTAGCATGCACATGCCTCATCTTGCTGCGAATATTTGCGCCGGTGTATTTCAGAGCGCAGCTCTTGAGGCTTATTCACACCGGCGACTGACAGTGGTGGCGCGACTACGTTGGTCGCAAAGCGACCAGTCGCATATGGTCCCAAATGGTCACTTTCCTCGAAAAGCGACTATTTCGGGCCAGTCGCTTGCTGCTTGATTGTTTAGTTGCGCTACCGTGGTCGCAAAACTGCTAAACCAATCAGCGGCCCGCCGGAAGTGATGTTATCATTTTGTTTTCATCAGGCGTACACCTGCGTCAAGCCAAATGCAACGTCCGCGCCACCATGGTAGCTGTTGACCATTTGACGGAGCCATTCATCGATGTTATAAAACAGTTCTCTTACCTCTACAACAAGTTGCACATTTCCTTCAAAGACCGTCACCAAAAGGTCCTCGCATGGACGGATATTGGCAACATATTGAGCATCTCCCGCAAGTACCTCAAGCTAAACCGCTATACTTTCGTGCTTGTTACTCTATGTGAAAGATGGCAGATTCGTTTAGTTGGCGCATTGTGAACGAGAAAAAAATAACGCTATAACGTAGGCCGCGATTTCATAGAGATGCGTTTTTCAATGCAAATTTCTCCCACTTCTGGAGCGTCCTTGTGTCGTCAGAGCGACGCTGTTCCCTGGGCGAAGGGCCGCATCTACAAAACTGCGGCTCAATGTTTTATTGTATGATCCCACACTGTTCCTTTTGAGTACGCACGCCCTTCCCGCAAGCTTTGATCTGCGTATATCTGTTTACAACATCTTCACACAACGTCTTTACGCAGCATCTTTACAACATCTTTACATCCGGTGTTGCGTGCAAGTCTATAGTGCGTCATCTGCGACGCAGCCCCCAGTTTTTTTCCCCGTAATAATGGAACTTGGCGGTGGGAAAATTACACAGAAAGTTTATCAGCTTGCATGAGGTGTGAGGAACTTAGTTTGAAAGATGGAACCTCGAGGATAACATAAGCAAGTTGTTTCATTAGTGAAGAAAACAGCGTGGCAAAGTGCGGTTTGCACTGGCGTTTCGCACGCTGCTATAAAAAAAAAAATTCGTGAGGCTGCATAGCTAGGTATATTGTGTACGTTTTTTGGGGATTTACATAACCGTTGTGAAAAATTAACATTTTCTGGGATTAATATAACCGTTGTGAAAAAATATTGACACGTGGACTTATCTTTCACGGGTGAGCGCTTTTCACCGTCTAACAAATGTTATCGCTCAGCGCAGGACGCACACGCATGTATCGGAAGTTTCTCGAATGTTATCGATGGTTCGGCTGTCACCGAAGCTTATGTAATCTGATTGCATGTGTTACGCGAATTGTGTAGAAACTCTGGAAGACACGCGGGCACCACCGATTACTCTGGAACCTCCGAAGACTCGTGCCTAAAAGCCGACGCGCTCGACCGACAGATCAGATTTTCGACGATCGCCGACTGCGTTAACCGATATCGTCGTTCTTTGAGTGTAGCATGTTTTTGAGGGTACATGTTCGCTCAATGAAACGCTAGTTTAGTCATTCCCAGTTTTGCTGCTTTCTTCACCGTCACTACTACCTGACATCTGATAAACGTGTTAGTGCGTTCATGTACCGAGCGCCCCCGCAAAGCCGCGATCCAAGCCCGAAACGCGAGAACAACACCGACGTCGTCAAGGATCAGTGATCGAACCGTAGGCAGCAAGGACTCCTACCGGAATACGGGCCTCTTCCCGAGAAGACCAGAGGGATCAAGCCCAATTCAGCAAACCCAATGGTGGCCCCAGAGTCCCCCATACTTCTGCAACAACCTCGTAACCCACCAACCTCTTATGGATCATCGTCTGAAGACCCAGAAGCCTGGCTGGAGACCTACGAACAAATGTCGACTTTCAACAACTGGACTCCGACGACAAGATGCGGCGTGTATACATCGCCTTAGAAGACGCCGTCAGAACGTGGTTTGAGAGCCGGGACTCGAGCCTGACAACATGGAGCTCTTCCGTAGCGGCTTCCTGCGGACTTTTACGAGCGTCGTGCGCAGGGAAAGAGCCGAAACTGTGCTAGATGTCCGACTACAACTACCCAATGAGAACATTGCGATCTTCACCGAGGGGATGACGCGCCTGTTCCACCATGCTGACCCGGATATGCCTGAGCAGAAGAGAATTCGGTTCCTCATGCGTGGGTAGGCCAGGAGCTCTTCATCGGATTGATACGCAACCCGCGCAGGACTGTTGCTGGGATGCTATGCAGGATGCGCCGAGTTTCTCGGTCACCCGAGTTTTACCCGAGTTTGCTCGACGGCAGTCAGTGAACGGAGATAGCGTGAAACGCGTAAAGGCTGCAGGCAAAAAAATATGTAGACAAAAAGCCGCGTATGACAACATGAGCGCACCCTGCGCGGCACGCTGCTTCCACGTTTCAAGTGCAGACGGCTGCACAACGAAACGCGCCAGCGCCGCGTATTGTTATCAACGGATTATCGCAACTTAGCAATACCGTGACTGTCCCGCTGTCTGTCCGCACACTTGCCGTGGACCGCTTGCCACGCCTTTCCCGGGCGCGTCAAGGGCGTGCCTACTCTTTCGGGCACTATCTTTCTATCCTCCATCGAATGCGAACAGGGTGCATGCGGCGCATTCTTGCACCTACGCTTTCGCTGAAACGAATACGTTAAAATACAACAAATAAAATAACAAACATTTTTATTTCTTTAAGTGTCTGTTTTTCGTTTTGAATGCTAGAAATTTCTGATGACAAACGGAGATCGAGCAAATTATTAAATTTTGTACTTCTTGCCGCGAGTGGCGACAGTGAGGCGAAAGCTTAGAAGCGGATACATTGAAGCGAGTCGCACGCACGAGGCAGTTCATACGGTGAGAAGTCGCCTAGGGGCGCCAAAGTGCTATTCTCAATAATGTCAGTGATCGCCACTCTTTCTCTATTAGGAGAATAGAAACGCAGCGCCGCGGCACGGCTGTTCATCGCAGGCGCTTTTAGGCCCCCGCTTTACCAACTAAAAACGAAATACTGGTCCTAAATACGGGAGCAACGGCTGTCGCTGCAAAATGGCGGTCCGTAGCGCCCGTAGTGACGCAGTTCAGTGAAAATGTACCAGTGTATCTTTATGCGCGAAGCCTCGGCGATGCATTGCGAAGAAGTGCGTGCTTCCTAGCGGCACGATTCATCGCTTGTCATCGCTTGCCCAGTGAAAGTGCCTCTGAGCGCATGTACGCAGTATTTGAGTGTTTTGTGCGCACCAAGGTGCTTGCGGATTACTTATGCTGGAGCCAGCAGCGATCGCAGAAGTATATCGTAACGACACCGCAGCAATCGCATTTTGGCAGGTGAGGGCTCTTGTGTGCGGTTATGAAATGAGGCTTCGAACTGAGGAAGGTGTTTGAACTGTTGAGTGCTCAGTGCTTGTGATGAAGAAATGCCATTGCACTGGGTCTAGAAGAGCGAGCGATTTTCGGACGCTGATCGTATTTACGACGTTGTGGCTCCGATACATCACCGATGACAGGGCAGCCATCTCAAACGACTGCTGCGATACGCACTCCTCAGCATCGTCGTCATCCTCGGCGCATCGACGCCTTGCAAGCAGCTACAATGACGTGCCGATAATTATTTACTGTGCGCTATGTCGCCACAATGCAGGAAATGAAACCGTGCTGTGGGGCCATCTCAGCCCGAGAAGGTATATGCATCGGCCAGCGACAGTCAACGCTTTGTTTTTGATAGTAGTGCGCAGTACTGTACATCACCGATGACAGTGCGTTGTGCGTGTTTTATGTCGGTGGTGAATATTGTTGATGCCTATGAGCTCGGCACAGCGTCGCTGTTGCAGAAAGATAAGTTGGGCGTGGCCCAACCGTGGTGGGTGCGCGCACAAGAGTTATATGTCTCGCGCGGGGCGTGACCTCTCGCTTTGATTGACAGGCGAACTCGTGCTAAACTCGTACATCGCGAAACCCCCTCCGAGTTCAACTCGGGAACATGGCGGCGGCAGCAGCAGCCTGTGTTATTGCATCCGGCGGCAGCAAGCGTCAGTATGACCGTCTGGACCCGTTAAGGTACATGACCGCCGTGGAGTTTCAGCGTCATTTTCGCTTGTCGAAGACATTAGTGAGCTGGCTGTGTGACGAGCTAGGCGAAGACTCTCGTCTGTGGAGACAGCGTGGTAGGCTTCATTCGCTCACCGTCGAAGAGCAAGTCCTCTGCGCCCTCCGTTTCTACGGGACTGGGAGTTTTCAGGGAAGCGTCGGCGACGAGCGTTACATCGGGCGTCATCAAACTACTGTGAGCCTCTGTGTCAGAGATGTCTGATGCGCTTCTTGATGCAGCAGTGCGGAAGCGGTGGCTGGCTTTCCCGAAGACTGCGGCTGAGCGGGCATTTATAAAAGAACGCTTCTTACTTCGCGGAAACATTACGAACGTATTCGGGTGTGTCGACGGAACGTACGTAGGAATTAAGGCGCCTTCAATGTCAGCGTTACTGTGATAAGCATTGAAGCAATGTCTAGACGCACCATATTGCCAAATTTGTCACTTCTGTGTAGCCGACTTAAATTTTGTGTTACCGACATCACACATGCGGCAGCCTATGATAGAGACTTTTTCGCTGGTTGCTGACTTTTTACCGATTGTTCTACTTGTCTATCAGGGTGCCTTCCAAATGGCTCACTTTTTGGGGAAAGAGGTTAATGAAGTATAAATAGATAAATGGATATCAGAAATTGTGTGAAGTACCCTGTGAATGCTAATCTCACAAAAAACTTTGGTTTTTTAATGAGATTACTTAGTACTTAGTACAAGTTACTTAGTATGCATAATGCTGAATTTTGGTCATGCGTCATCTCTTGGCCGCACTATGAAACAGCAAGGCATTGCACAATTCGTTGCAGTGCGAGATGCGGATGTCGCACCAAGCCGGTTTTGCCTATGCATTTATGGCGAAATGAAAATGCATTGAGAATCTTAGTGTGCTGGCTTGCATGAAGAAAATACTTCAGAGTGTTTGCTGTGTTCACTGTTGGTGCATGTGCCAGTGGTTCAGTGTATTTTCTATTGGGGGGGAAGCATTATTCTGTATGGACAAATCGTATATTTTCGTCTCATAATGGGGCTCTAATGCTTCAGCAGTAGAACAATGCAGATCCAATGCTCTGCAGAACTTGGTGTGCGTGAAGATGTCGTGAACCACCATGGCAAAATTACATATCGGGAGAAATGTGCAGATGCCAATGAAAAGTGGGTCTTTAACCCGCCATGATAAAAATAAAGATTGCAGAGCGAATAGACCTTTTGTACAACTTTAGAGCAATAATTACAGAAACTGTGACATGCTCAAACGTGTAAAAGCTTGCCTCAATGCCAAAGTAGGATGAGCGATATGCAGCATATTTTGGCATTGAACATGTCTTGTAACTGCTATTTTTATTGTAAGCCTCGCTGTCACGCCTTTCCCTCCGGCACTACCTTTACTGAAACGCAGCACTGTCTTTTATTGGTGTCATGATGATGATGGTAACGGCAGCAGTAAGGCTGGTTAATGCTTGCCCCTTTGATTCGTGCGAGTTTAGTGGCACAGAATATGGCACGTGCATGCACCTGTGCAGCAAAATTTTACGCTTGAGGTGATTTGTTGGAGAGCTAATTCGTGTTGGGACATTTCAAAGATGTGCGCCATTGTGGCTTAATAACTAGAGCATTGGTGAGGTTGAAGACCGGTTGTACTTGAAGTTGAGTTGCACAACAATTCGACAGGACACAAAGAAGAGAAATACACACAGCGGAACGCTCTGCTGTGTGTGTTACTCTTCTTTGTGTGCCGTCTAATTGTTGCGCGATCCAACTTCAAATAGAGCATTGGGCTTCTTTGGTGCAGGACCGAGCAAATGTGAGCTATTCGACACCAAACCAGTGCCTTGCCACAAAATTATGGAAGTGTGAATGTTTGCAAACAAAGTTTTGCTTTCAAATCCACTTGCTCATGTAATACAAGCACTGATTGAAAGAGCCGTCATACAAAAATAATGGTGAAATGAATGGCCTTTGAAAATTTGTATGTTGACACTAACGACATAATAGGTGCGACACCGGACTCGACAACTGTACTGGACAGAGCAGTTTGTTTACTATGTGAAGCACAAGCTTCCATTACATGCTGTGCAGATAACCAAGTTTATACGTGGTACACAACATTCACTGTAATCCGTTTCTGATTCTAAAGAAGTGCCAAACACCACCTCTTTTTCAAGGGTGTCATGGGAATATTTGGGCGAGACCTTTTTACAGCCCCTCATAATGGAAGTGTGGCCAGCCAGCTTTGCTTGGGTGCCTTTATAGGTTTCTGTTCCTGATCATTGTGTGCTATCAAGTTGATAAAGTCTATGCAACCAGTGCAAGGCATTACGTGATTCTATAGTCGGATACAACTTTAGGAGGCCGCAGAATCTGCACTTCAACGGCAGGTGAACACAAGCCTGCACCAATGGGCACACACTCTACACTGCCGTCGTGCCGCTGGACGCACTAATACCCGCTCATTGGAGAGGGACTATTTAGACGTGGAGGCAATCGGCTGCTGCGCTTTGGACACCTGGGCGGCGCCTCTCCTGTCTTGTGAAGTTGTATCCGACTAGAGGATGCCGCTTTTCATACAACACAAGAGGACAAAGTGTACAATTATTTGGCCTATGAAATGGATACATCACAAGTGAGCTATGCATGGGCTTAAGTCGTGTGAAAATTAGGACATGCAAATATATGACATTGTTAAAGAATATGTGGTATCGAACATGCATGTAATGGCACGTTTAAATCGGGGAGTGTTGCATTCATATGCACAGTCTATAGGTGATAGCATTATTAAGCTCATGCCGTTTCCTGTCTTTTCATTGTGAAATAAACACACCGTTCATCTTATGGCTAATCAACACCCACTGTATTCTTGCACATAGAAAGAACAAACAGCACAGTGACGCATATGCTGCATTGGTGTCTTTTTCATTTACACGGTCCAAGAGTGGCACAGGTTGTGTTACGTTTTTGCCCATTTTGAAGAGACATCAAGTGCATGTTACAAGTGTCCCAATATGCACAGCACAATGTTTACTGCAATAATTTTATTCATGCTCTTTAATAATAAACAAAATAATAAACGGAAAGCTCCTTTATAAGGTGTGTTCTGAGGGCTCGACTGGAGAGCAGGGAGGGCACTGATCCTACTGTTGCAGAGCAGCCCTCTGGACCTTGCCACACTCTCAAGAGCACGTGCCTGGCGCTCGCCTACTGCCACCAGGCGGCTGAGTGCCTCCAGCAGCAGAATGTTTTGCTGCAAAAAAAGTGGATTGTTGGAATGAATCAACCGCATATAAACCATTATTTACAAATAAAGATGCCCATTGCACTATTGGTACTAAATGCCCTTAACTGTGGAAGCCTTTAGTGTATGCATAATAAAACAATTTGTCGGGACAACGTTGCTTTATTTTTCATAACGGCTTGTTTTTTTCAGAGCCAATTGTAATGTTTATTAGTGTGCCAACAGCTGAACTGTCCTCGCACCTTCACGAGTCTCTACTGTCAGCACCACAACCCTATTTTTGTTCACTGCAAAACCAATGCCGCTCCCTACAATTCCGTCTTATGCGAGCTGATTGCATCCTATGCCTACAAACATCATATTTTTGTCCCATTACGCAATTTTCCACCATCCTCGGCTGCAGTTCTCTCTCCTTGGCATCCATTCTGTTACGCTTATGTAATCACCTGTTATAAGTTCGCAACAAGTGATTGAAGACGTGCATGGCCTGCCCGCCGATTCCATTTTTTTTTCTTAATCTCATCTAGCATATCAGTTGCCACGGTTTACTACGCCACTGTCTTTCTGCTTTAATGCTATCTCCAACAATTTTTGTTATTTCGCTTTCTGCACAGTCCTCGACTTCTCAAGTTTCTTTGTTAACCTCCAGGTTTATGTCCCATATTGCATAACCGGTAGAATGCAATGATTCTAAACATTTTTCAAAGATATCGGTAACGTGGCCATCACGATTCGGGAATGCCTCCCATGTGCTGTTCAACCCATGAAATTTTTGTATAAGTTTCCTGCTTTATATCGGTACCCGCTATTGATATTTCACCTGTATAAAGATACTCTTCCGTAGATTCTGCGGGCTGAATGTCACTGACGAATTTCTGTTATCTCACCAAGTTAGTGAAGTTACCTTTATCTATTCCATATTTTCGCGGGCCCACGTACATATAAAAGCACGAACACTCATTGGTTCTCAATACCTTTTTTAAACTGCTGGACATTCAGTTCGTTACTACGAAAGTGACTTAATCCGTGCACTATTATTATGCTAAATATGAAACAGTAGAAATATACTTATCTGCAGTTTGTCGATGCCTGCTTCACTGTGTTGGTTGGGAGATCCATCGTCGGCACCACCTCCTTGCCGCATCGTAGCTATATCGGCTGTCTTCCTTTTGCACACACTATGCAATATTCGTGACGCTCGCAGTCACACAGAGTGGAGGAACTCGGCGCACTCACAGAAGCAGCACCGGATAAGTTGTTTGTTGAGAATTGTGCCGTGAACAGTAGGTGCGCGTTGCGATCTGTAAAATCACAGAAGCTATTGGCAGTCTTTCGGGGTGCACGGAAAGATTGCTCACGGAGGAACAGAACTATCCAAGAAATAGTGGTCATCGTCGAGCCTGATCACTACGTCGCCCACTGCAAGCTCGTTTTACGAGTTTACTTACACTGGGCCTCTTCGATGTTTAGCCGCCATGCTCGCCCGATGAATGTATGTGATGACGCCACCACAGCGTTCCCTCGTGGTATAATGCGAAGCGTACTAAATTACGAATTAGTCGAATGCACATTCAGTGTACATCTTGTAAGCGTTAAAATGCTTTTAAACAACGTTAAAGTAACTAATAATATTCTACTAAATGCATTTGTTTTATAACTCGCTTGTGCGTATAATGCACTCGGTGGGACGACAAACAAGTGAAAGAAGGCCCGACCATGCACCGACGGTATGATCACGTGAGCCCCAGTTTGTCGACCCCCCAGAAGGCAACGCCCAAGGTATGATAGCCACCCTGAATGAATCTAGATAAACATGAAACTGAAGGCTTGTCGAAAGATAAGCTGTGTCTCGGTACCATTTGTGCTTTCATCTTGGGGTGTCGCCAGAGCTCGTGAAGATCCCGAGTTTCGCCAAACTCGGCGCATCCTGTATAGCACCCCTGGATTTGTTTCCGAAGGCTCAGCCATTGAGAAGACGCTCGACATGCGGACAACGCAATATAACCGCTGAAACTACACCCATGTTCAAGCACTCGACAGTGACGACTAGCGAGAGAACATCCCATGGTCCATGGTCTGAGATAACTTCCCATGGTCGAAGCCTGAAGCGGCCTCAATCGCCGACATCGTCAAAGAAGATGTTCCGCGATCACTTGGGGCTACTGAAGTGCGACCGTCAGCGCCTCGCCCGAGCCGGAAGCGATGACATACGCCGCCGTCGCCCACCGCCAGATTCCCCCTCCGCGCTCGGCCAGGGCCCTATGACGTCGCCACCCCGCAGGGGCGTCAGCGTCAGCAGGCGTTTGGTGTGTTGCGACACCACGTACCCCAGCACACGAGGGTTGGACCCTCCCGCGTTTAACTGTGCGTGGCTTAGCCGTGCCCGGGGAAAAGGGGATACTGGGGGTTGAGCCGATGCCGGGTGTTTGGACCTTTACGGCCCCTCGGCGGAGGCAACACACCTCTTTGGCCTAGGCTTCACGAAGACGGCATCCCCGGACTGTCCTACCCGGGGGAAATCGGTAGTTGCCTTTTCCTGTCTCTCTCTCTCTCTCCCATCAGCTTTTGTCTTTCTCTCACTTTCCATCTTTCCTGTCTTCTCCTGTCTTCCCTTTGCTTTCAATTTTTCTAGGCAGCAAGGTGTGAGTAGCCAACCTAGGTTATTTCATATTTGGTTATAGTGGTAATGTACAGCTGGCGTTTGCAGGCCGTGTTTCACAGGTCCTGCAGCGTTCCCTTGTAGGACTCCACGGTGGGTGGCTGGAGTTACTGCCGAAATTACAATCTCTTATGGCTTCTTCCTTCCCCCCATTACCTGATCGCTCCCTCAAGAGGGGGCGCACCGATGATGTCGTCGAGTTTTTTGCCCGTCAAAAAGAGTTTCCTTCGCTTCCATGTAGTCCACTCCGAAACACCAGACAAACCCGTGCGAACAATCTCACCAGTCCTCGGGTCCAAGTCTCTTACCCAAGTTTTTGGTACAGGTTATAAAGCATCCAGGATGGCAAGCGGTGACCTCCTCTTGGAGCTCCGCAACCAGACACAATATGAAAAGCTACCCAATCTAGTTTCATTTGGTGACACCAAAGTAACAGTAGCTCCGCATCGTACCATGAATACCACCCGTGACGTAGTTTCCGATGATCTCTTGGAGCTGACTGAGGCTGAGGTCTTGGAGGGCTTCAGTGAGCAGAACGTCATCAATAATAATAATAATAATAATAATAATTTATTGACACAGAATTCCGCTAACACTAATACATAATAGGCCTGCCAAAGCCGCATTGGGCTTGAAGGGCAGAGCCGACAGACAGCGTTTAACACAATGTAATATCGCGGATAACGCAAGATATGCAGAAGCATTGTTAACAGGCACGGACACAAGGGATATACACAAACAGCAATGAGGAGGCAAAAAAATTGCACACAAACCACGTATCCTGCGATGAAAAGTAACATAACCCACAATACTTAAACAGAGCAAGAAAACATACATCAGGCATTTGTATGTCACTTAAAATCCGTCAATTATCCTATTGACAACAGCCAAAAAAGACAAAATGAAAATAGGAACCAAAAAGAGACAGGAATATACATATGAGGTCAGCAGGGAGCAGGGCATTGAAACAAAACGAAAGTATTCTTTCCAGGCTCTATTCACACACATCAGTAGGCGTAAAATGAAACAAATAAATTGACCCTAAATTTATGTAGGGTTTTAATACAAATGAAAGAAACCAACCGCATAATGGATTAGAGGTTAATGCGACGAAGAATTTGTTTTAATTTATACTTTGATTTCGCGCGAAAGGCGCTTGCTGGTAGTTTATTGAGAGAGGAAGGGATGAAGTAATGACGAGTGCGCTGACCGTACTTGGTAGAACAGCGAGGCACCCGAAAACGGTCTTTCGGCCGGAGACAACGAGCAGGAACATATTCAACCTTGTATTTGTGCGACCAGAAATGCCTCAGGATGGCCGTTTCCGCTAGAAGGGCGTTAAAATCTGGCAACCTTAAGGCTTTGAAAAGGTCGATGCCGGTGGTTAAACCTAAATCATAACCAATAATTTTCAGAATTGATCGAAGGATAGAGTTGACTCTATTTTTCCATCGAATCGCGCAGTGACCGTACACCGTAATCCCATAGCGAAGCATGCCGTAACCCAAAGCTTGCAAAACCATTTTACGAACTGAGAGTGGCATGTAATATCTGATATGGTATAATGTACCTGAAACTGCACGTAATCTTGAGCATATATGGGCCAGATGCGTATTCCATGTGAAGTCACTGTCGAGGAAAACGCCGAGGTATTTCACTGTTGAAACATATGGAACGGGTGAGCAGGTGCAGGGGGAGCAAGATGAAGAGTGTGCCAGTAATGGAAAGTTTAAACTGACCTTCTTCAAAGGATTATGAAAACATATAAGCTGTGTTTTCGAGACGTTTACTTTAATGACATTGTTATTAAACCAGTTCATAACGCTGATCGTTGCATCTTGTAAAAGGGAGATTGCATCTGAAAAACGGGGAGCTTGAGACAAGATAACTGTGTCGTCTGCGTACTGAAATGTAAAAATAGGGGTAGCAGCGGCAAGGTCATTCACATATAGATTGAAAAGAAGTGGACTTAATATAGATCCCTGAGGTACTCCGGCTTTTATTGAAGTTGTATTACTCCGGTACTGACCAATGGAGACTAACTGCGTTCTATCCTCCAAAAGGTTAGAGAGTAGTTTTAGGAAAGGCCCACGAAATCCCATCAAGGAAAGTTTATATAACAAAAGACTATGGCAAACACTGTCGAAAGCTTTGCTAACATCAAGAAAAAGAGCACATACGACCTGGTTAGCATCAAAAGCTGAATTTATAATGTCTGAAATATCCTCAAGGAGAGCCTGTGTGCCTCCGCCTGGAACAAAACCGTACTGCGTACTTGAAATAATGCTACTGGTGTCGAGGTACGATGACATGACTTGCAGAAGGTGTTTTTCTAATATTTGAGAGATACACGGCAAAATTGAAATTGGGCGATAATTTTCGTATCTATTTCGTGCACCACTCTTGAAGAGCGGTATGACTATGGCCTTTTTCATTTCTGTAGGTACAATACCATTGGTTAGAATGTGATTCAGCAGTGATAACAGCACATACTTAACAGCGTCGAAATTTCTGCGTAATTCGTCCACAGTAATGCCATCAACGCCCGGTGATTTACCAGTCTTTAGATTAAAAAGAATTGATCTGAGATCAAGTTCTGATAGAGGAGGAAGGTGTGCAGATTTGTATACGCTGTTCCTTAAAGTACAGTGATCAGGGTGTGGTTTAGCAGTACCAGAAACCTGCGAGAAGTATGTATTAAATTCATTTGAAACAGTTGCTCCATCTGCAGAAAAATGGGACTCAAGTGGGAACAGGCGACCATCATGTTTGAATTTACCTCTTAATTCATTTGCAAGAGACCACGTCTTTTTCACGTCCGAACGAGCTTCTTTGAATTTTTGGCGCATATGATTTCGCTTTGCTAGCCGAGTCATGGAATTCACTCGATTTCTACATGTTTTAAATTTCAGTAGTAGCTCCGGACAATTTGGAGCCCTTTTAGCTTGGGCCCACATAAGGTCTTTTTCCTTAATTGCCGCTAAAATTTGTGGCGATAGCCATTTGTTCTCTTCTCGACGTAATCTCACTTTTACAAACCGGGTGCATTTGTTTCTGTAATTGTGGAGAATCTGAACGAAACGGTCGTATAGATCAGCTGGGGAGAGTGTATATAACATGGACTGCCAGTCATGCTTTGTGACGCATTCGTCAAAGAGCTTAGGATCAACAATGCAAATTTCCTTTTTCGTGCTGGTGACTTTCGAAGGCGTGGCATCTTCTACAAGACGACAACAGACGAAGTAATGATCAGCGACCTAAGTTTCAACAACAGCTGCCTGCATCACATAATTGGAGCACCGAACATTAATATGGTCAATGCAGGATTGAACCAACTTTCCACAAAGAAATTCTTCACGCGTTGCTTGATGTATAATGCCTTCTAATCCCCATTTAGATAATAGATCGAGATAATCGGCGACCGGTGGCAGAGTGGGGCGGAGGGTGTCGATGTTTATATCGCCTAGCACACACACGTTTTCGTCAAGAGATAGGGATGATAGGGCTGTGTCAAGCTCTGATAAGAATAAGCGAACATTGCAACAAGGCGGCCGGTACATAGACAAAAGAAGCAATGAAGTCCCAGATGAGCATAGTCGCAGAGCAACAACTTCAGCTTGCGAAAAGGAAAGCGGTATTTCTGATACAGACCATTTGTCTTTCGCAAATACCGCCACGCCCCCACCTTTACGCAACGTGCGAGTGTATGAAAACAACTTATAACCTGGTATAGAATAAGAAGACATAGCGTCCGCAGGAACATTAATTTCTGTCAAAACAAAGACGTCACAGATAGACAGGAAAGGCGAAGTTAAAGCGCAAAAATGATTCCAGTGTTTACGGATGCTGCGGATATTAACATGGGTGGCAGTGAAGGCATTACCGGTGTTAGCAATAAAAAAGTTATGAACGTCTGAGAAGGTATAAAACGAGAGTGGTCTAGCTACAACCATATTTATACGAGCTTTTCGAGGTCAATGGAAGTATCAATGCGAATGACAGGAGCACCCTCAGCCTTTCTGGCCAGCACCCTTCCGTTGCGTGTCCAGACAAACTTGTAGTCCTTTTGCTTCCCTCTTAGGCGAGCCTGACGAAATAAATCTCGGTTAGCGCGTGTGAGATTGTCGTTGAAATATAGCCGAGGATTTGGAGCCATTCCATTAAAGACAAGACTTGGGAGACAACTGCGAGAATCGAGCCACTTTTGCTTGATCGCTACAGTTTGTGCTTGCACAAGAATGGCCGGGATGGAATCCCTGCGAGCTGGTAGCCTGTGTGCAGCAGAAACTTCTGAAGGCTGAAACTCTATATCAAGCTTTTCCGCCACTTGACCCAGTACAGATATCAGGTCCTCGTTATGCTGAACGGGGAAACCGTGTATCTCAAAATTACACCTTCTGGTGTACTGCTCGAGGGCATTGAATTCAGTGGTCATACTGTGGAGGGCTGCAGCCTGAGAAGAGACTGTCGATGACAACGTCTCGCACTGGGCACGAAGCTGGCCAAGTTCAGCTTGGCTATCCGACACCGCCGAATGTACGGAATCGTATTTTGAGGACAGAAACTCAATAGACTTCTGTATTACCCCAACAGACTCATTCAGCTTTTCTCCCGAGGTTTTGAATTCCAGAAGTTCTTCCATCTTAACCACAAGTGCTTCTACAATTGTTGTAAGCTGATCCAGTTTGTTCTTGACGTCTGTTAACTGATGCGAGAACGAAACATCGCTATTCGTAGATCCAGATTGTCTACATGTCTGGCAGGACCAGGCTTCGCGTTTTTCGGACGTCATTTTAGTGTAGGTACCCTCGGTAACCCCCGAACAACTTTTGCCAAGATGATACCCCCGCTTGCACAAAGAGCACGTTAAACATTTACCATCCGCAGGTAACACCTGGGGGCAAACAGCACAAATATTCGGCATCTTGTTGCAGTCAGCGGCAAACGAGGACACGTGAGAAAAGTACAAAAGCAGGTTGATACAATGACTCACCTGCCGACAGCAAGGTAAAAACAGTCACTTGCTGGTCACGGTCTGCCGCTGACTGCAGAGTAGGCCGGTGGAAGCGGGGTTTAAATAACCGCAGATGGACGTGACGTCAGGGGCGTTGACTTCAGCGACATCGGTGGCGGCAAAGAGCCGACTAGAAGCGTCCCAGGCAGCAGGTCAGCATTCCGCATGCGCCGATGTGTATTCCAAGACGAAGCAGCCTTTGCAGATAGAAGATCCTCCCACAAGCTGACAGGTATGCCGCCACGTAACCTGCCGACAGCAAGGTAAAAACAGTCACTTGCTGGTCACGGTCTGCCGCTGACTGCAGAGTAGGCCGGTGGAAGCGGGGTTTAAATAACCGCAGATGGACGTGACGTCAGGGGCGTTGACTTCAGCGACATCGGTGGCGGCAAAGAGCCGACTAGAAGCGTCCCAGGCAGCAGGTCAGCATTCCGCATGCGCCGATGTGTATTCCAAGACGAAGCAGCCTTTGCAGATAGAAGATCCTCCCACAAGCTGACAGGGATGCCGCCACGTAACCTGCCGACAGCAAGGTAAAAACAGTCACTTGCTGGTCACGGTCTGCCGCTGACTGCCAAATGTTAAGCGACTGCCAAATGTTAAGCGAATTAAGATGAGACGTGGTAATAAGGAAATACAGACCAAACACCTGATACTTACTTTTGGCACAAGTGTTCTGCCCCAGCCCATCGAGGCCGGGTAAATCGAGCTTCGTGTTCGCCCACAAGTTCCTAATCCCCTGCGTTTTTTCAAATGCCAGCGTTTCGGTCCCAGTTCACAGAGCTGCCGAGGCCGCCAAACCTGCGCGAAATGCAGTGCTCATGAGCACACGTCTGAATCTTGTGAAAACTATCTCCATTGTGAAAACTGTGAAGGGGAGCACGCTGCATACTCGTGGTCGTGCCCATCCTGGAAAAAAGAAATTGTGAAGATAAAAGTAAAGGAAAATATAAGTTTCAACGAGGCACGCAGGCGTGTATCATACCTGCCCAAGAACACATTTGCCGAAGTGGCGCGTCAGGGGGCAGCGCCACAAAGGTCTCCGGCGGCTGTCCGACTCACGCCCAGTGAGGCGGCAGTAACGCCATCCGTTGGCGCTGCAGCTAGCGCTGCTACGCCAACCCAGCAGAAGGGGCCATCTACTTCCCGGGCAGGTGACCTCAAAGGCCTCGTCCAACGTGCTGAGGCCTTCACGCCAAACAAAGCGCTCGGAAGAGCGCGTGTCCAGCGCCTCGCAAGAGGCGATGGACACAACCACCAGCAAGACGGCGCCACTAGCGCCTAAGGAGCGGCGAGGCACTCTCGATCACTCCAAAAGAGACAAAACTCCCGTCACGGCGCCTGAAAAAGGCCCGTGAGCTAATCCTCGTCTCTTCAACACACAGCACCGAACACATATAGCATAATGGATACACAAATACTACAGTGCAATGTTAGAGGACTTCCCCATAACCTCGATGACATTAGCGAACTACTGCACAAACACAATCCCAAGTTGCTGTGTGTTCAAGAGACACATCTAAAACGCACACAAAAAATTTTCTTCGCCAATACACCTTCTTCCGCAAGAACCGGGATGAGGCTAACACCTCGTCCGGCGGTGTAGCAATCCTTGCAGACAAGTCCGTAGCTTGTCGCCAGGTGCCTTTACAGACGCCCCTCGAGGCAGTGTCAATTAGAGAGATTATTTTCAATAAGTTGGTAACCGTCTGTTCAATTTATATACCTCCAAGCTATCACCTCCAAAAAACTGATTTCTATAACCTGATAAATCAGCTGCCGGAACCCTACATACTTGCGGGTGATTCTAACGCCCACAACACGTCGTGGCGAGACGCGCGTTGCGACGCAAGAGGCCGAGTTATTGAAAATTTTATTCTGACCTCTAGTGCCTACCTATATAATAAGAAGGAACCAACTTATTACAGCCTTCAACACAATTCATATTCATCCATAGACCTAGCAATAGGCTCTGCTTCCCTTCTGCCTCATCTTGAATGGAATGTGATCAAGAATCCTTTTGGAAGTGCCCACTTCCCTATAACTTTAATATCAATAACGCAGCATGGAAACCTTCCCCAGTTTCCCATTTGGAAATCAGCATCGGCTGACTGGGAGCATTTTAAAGAATCCACTCATTTACCACTCGATTTTATAACAATTTTAGTATAGATGAGGCTGTCGCATATATTACCGCTTTTATTATTGATGCTGCTAAAAAGTTTATCCCGCAAACAAATGATGGTTCACCTAAAAGACGTGTTCCCTGGTGGAATGATGACTGTAGAAATGCCCGAAAGAGGCAGAATAAGGCATGGGGAATATTGCGTAGGTCGCCGAATGCAAAAAATCTTATTGAATTTAAACACGTAAAGTCACAGGGAAGGCACATACGACGTCAGGCGAAGAGAGAAAGCTGGGTGAGGTTCCTCTCAGGTATCAGTTCTTACACACAGGAGGCGAAGGTTCGGAATGGCGTAAGGAAGCTAAAAGGGCAGCAAATAAATCCGTTGCCTTTGGTGAAGGATCAAGTACCTTAGAAGGGCAGGCAGGCACCCTAGGGGAGCACTTTGAGCGTGTGTCGAGCTCAATCCAAAATTCCCAATCCTTCCTTAAACAGAGAAATAGAGGAACGTAAGCCAATCATAAGAAAATGCAGACAGAATGAACCGTATAACCGACCTTTTAGTATTGCCGAGTTGAGAGCTGCCTTGAACACATGCAACAGCTCTGCACTGGGACCTGACAGAGTCATGTATGACATGATCAGAAACTTACATACTGACACACAAGTCACACTACTCGCACTTTTTAACACAATTTGGGCTGCGGTATACCTCCTATCCACATGGAAGGAAGCGATCGTAGTTCCTTTTCTGAAGCTGGGAAAAGACCCTTCCTTGGCGGCAAGTTACCGTCCGATAGCTTTAACAAATTGTCTGTGTAAGCTTTTTGAAGAAATGATAAATCGCAGACTTATACATTACCTTCAGCTCAACAATATTGTTACGGTTAATGTTCAACCGCTTTATTCAAGGGACGAGATTGATGGTAAAGTCAAGATGGCCTCCTGAGGCTGCACCAGCTCACGTCTTCTTCCTCTTCTCCTCGCCTGGCTCATGCTGTAGCAATCCCCGGTTGCCAGACGAAGCCCGCTGGGCAAGTCCAAATCACTCGGAAAGCGTAGGGTGAAACCGCTTAAGACGGGCAACATGTACTAACTGGGTCCAGCTAGACCGACAACCAGCCGACGTCAAGCGTGCCACCACGTACGTCAAGTCACTCAAGCGATCTACAATGACGAATGGGCCCGTGTACTGGGGTAAAAACTTTTCGCATAAGCCACGTGTACGTTGCAGAGTCCACAACCACACAAAGTCTCCTTTGGCGTACGAGACAGACTGGTGTCGGCTGTCATAGTGCTCTTTCGATCGGTGTTGCGATACCACAGTACGAAGACGAGCGATACGCCTGGCTTCTTCGGCAAGACAAAGCGTCTTGGCAACAGAGTACTCGCTGTGAAAGTCAAACGGTAGTATAGTGTCAATGCAGCTTAGCGGTGAACGTGCGTAAAGGAGATAAAAAGGACTGTAATCGGTCGTCTCATGCTTTGCAGTATTATAAGCATAGGTGATGGAGGGGAGTACGTCATCCCAGTCCTTGTGATCGGAAGATACGTACATGGCCAGCATGTTAGTTAGAGTTCTGTTCGTACGTTCTACAAGCCCATTTGTCTGAGGGTGATTAGGCGTTGAATGACGGAACTGCGAACTGCAGAGACGAAGCAGTTCTTCTACGGCGTCCGCAGCGAACTCACGACCGCGATCGCTAATGATCACACGGGGGGGGGGGGGGGGGGGCATGTCGAAGAATAATGAATCAAAGCAAAAACGTTGCAACGGACGCAGCTGTTGAAGATGGTACGGCCGCCGTTTCCGCGTAACGGGTCAGATGGTCGACACATACGATCACCCATCGGTTGTCGTTAGATGATCGGGGAAATGGGCCCAGAAGATCGATACCCACTTGTTCAAATGGCAGGCGAGGCGGCGGCAGAGGTTGGAGAAGACCTGGCGGAGCGGTCGTAGGGCGCTTGTAGCGTTGACATTGTTCGCAACTGGCGACGTAGTGCTTGACTGTGTCCCGCATTCTGGGCCGGTAAAAACGCTCCTGGGTCCGCTTCAAAGTTCTGATGAATCCTAGATGGCCAGAGGTTACATCGTCGTGCATGGCTCTCAGTATGTCCGTTCGCAGACTCTGCGGCACCACCAGAAGGAGGCGTGCGCCTTTAGCCGAATAATTGGTCTTGTAAAGCAGGCCGTCACGGACACAAAATCGACCGGTGGCTCCAGGACGCGATGCGGCTACAAACAGAGGTTCCAAACTAATGTCATTTTCCTGCTCTGCTTTGAAAGTCATCGAGTATGGGAATGTAGAAGAAATGGGAGCAAAACAGTCATCAAAATTGTCTTCGTCACACTCCGTCGTCGTCAGAGGAAGGCGGGAGAGACAGTCCGCATCTGCGTGGCGACGCCCGGACTTGTAGGAAATAACGAAGTCGTACTCCTGCAGTCGAAGAGCCCAACGTGCCAGTCGTCCACTCGGGTCACGGAGATTCACCAACCAGCGCAACGCGTGGTGGTCAGTAATGATAGTGAACGGGTGTCCGTAGATATAGGGCGGAAATTTGTGGACAGGGAAAACAGCTGCCAAGCATTCTTGCTCGGTCACAGTGTAATTACGTTCCGCCTTAGTCAAAGAGCGACTAGCACAAGCCACAACGTGTTCAGCTCCTTGATGACGTTGCACAAGTACGGCATCGATGCCGATGCCACTGGCATCAGCGTGCACTTCCGTGGTGCGGATGCATCGAAGTGACGCAATATGGGCCCTGACGTTAGTAGAAATTTTAGCTGACGGAACACGTCGTCGCAAGCCGATGTCCAGTTGAAAGGGACGGCTTTTTGGAGAAGACATGTTAGGGGGTACACCACGTCGGCGAATCTTGGAACGAAGCGACGAAAATACGAGCACAGGCCCAAGAAACTCCTCAACTCCCGCACTGACTTCGGTGCTACGAAGGAGCTGACTGCCTCAAGCTTCCGTAGATCTGGCCTCACACCGTTTTTGTCGACCAGATGCCCAAGTACTAACGTCTCGGTTTCTCCGAAACGACGTTTCTTGGAATTTAGGACCAAGCCGGCTTGTTTGATACAATCCAGAACAAGACTGAGAGTGCTGTTATGCTCACTCAATGTGCTGCCAAAAATCACCACGTCATCGAGGTAGCACAAACAAATTTCCCATTTAAGTCCTCGGAGGATAGTATCCATGAATCGTTCGAATGTTGCTGGCGCATTACAAAGGCCGAAAGGCATAACGTTAAATTCATAAAGACCGTCTGGTGTCACGAAGGCCGCTTTCTCCTTATCGTCTGGGTGCATGGGTATCTGCCAATACCCTGATCGCAAATCCAGTGATGAAAAGTAGGCAGCGGAATGTAGACAATCGGTGACATCATCAATTCGAGGAAGCGGATACACATCCTTTTTGGTGACCGCATTCGGTTTCCTGTAACCAGCGCAAAACCGCCACGATCTATCCTTCTTCTTTACTAAGATTACTGGTGCAGCCCACGGACTAGAATACTCTTGAACACTTTCCCGCAGCATGTCTTTCACCTGTTCAGCAATAACTGTCCTCTCTGTTGAAGAAACGCGGTAAGGCTTTTGCCGAATGGGGTGCGCAGATCCAGTGTCAATTCTGTGGCGAGCACGAGAACGCGGGAGTGAAGCCTGCTTGTCGCCTTGTGTGAAATCGAACACAGAAAGGTGTGCCCACAAAACTTGTGCAAGAGCGCGGCGCTCATGTGAGGGCAGTGCCTTGTTGATCATTCGTAGGATCTGCTCTTCAGAAATGCTTCGTTGGGGATCGCTAGTATGAGACTGCTCCTCCTCGCTTACAACTGTAATGGAGCTGTAAGTAATCTCGTCAAATTGCACGCTGATGCCAGTGGAATCGGCATCGGTGCCGCACTTGTGCAACGTGATCAAGGAGCTGAACACGTTGTGGCTTATGCTAGTCGCTCTTTGACTAAGGCGAAATGCAATTACACTGTGACCGAGCAAGAATGCTTGGCAGCTGTTTTCGCTGTCCACAAATTTCGGCCCTATATCTACGGACGCCCGTTCACTATCATTACTGACCACCACGCGTTGTGCTGGTTGGTGAATCTCCGTGACCCGAGTGGACGACTGGCACGTTGGGCTCTTCGACTGCAGGAGTACGACTTCGTTATTTCCTACAAGCCCGGACGTCGCCACGCAGATGCGGACTGTCCGGCGACCTTACCTCCATCGGCCGCGCCGGCTAGTTTCCCGACGGCGGCGGAGACGTAGCACGTTGCCGTGGTGACGGTGAACGGCGTTGGCCACTGGTTGGGGGCGTCAGGCTGCGGTCTGAAGCTGGCGAGCCACTCCTTCTGCTATACTGATGGAATGTATTCCGAGGTGGCGCGCGTGTGGTGTTTGCAGGGTCTATCGGCCAACGGTCGTCATAACTATCACGTCAAAATTAGGCCAAGTTGGTGGTGGGCCATATGTTGTTGTCTGTCGGCGCCGGCGACAAGAACGAGCAATGTGTCCTGAGGCGCCACAGCTGTAACATACAGGCGATGCGCGACCGACATTGTATGCCTCGAAGGCAACCCTGGGACGCTGCGAATAATAAACGCGATTTTCCGAATTCCGATTCGTGGTGATAGCTCGACGAGTTCGTTGATCGTGCGTCATGTCGCCCGGAAAGGTGCGTCGGTGCTGTCGCAGCTGAGCGTCTCGACAGTCTGCAACGCCTGGCATGGCAGACAATGCTGACACAGCAGATGCATGTTCTTGAGGTTGGTTGGAAGCGCAACCAAGCTGTTCAACATACGCCCCTTTGGTGTGTCGTTCAAGTTCTTCGCGGACAATTTGCCTTATAGTTGCCGCAAGGTGAAATTGAAAACTGTAGTTGTCGTTTTCGTCAACGCTTGCCACCGTTGTGACATTTGCTAGCCTGCCAAACTTTGGCGTGATACGGCGCAGCTTCAAGGCCTCAAATGTGCGGCAATGCTTGATGAGGTCGGCGACCGAGGCGAGACTCTCCTTTCCGATTAAATAATTGTAAACATCCACGGCTATGCCTTTGAGAACGTGTCCAACGTTGTCCTCTTCGGACATTCGAGGATTGACAGTCTTGCAAAGCTTCAGGATCGCCTCTATTTACGTAGTACAGGTCTCGCCTGGGACTTGAGCGCGCTGAAGCAATGTCTGCTCCGCCCGCTTCCTTTTCGTGGTGGAATCGCCAAAGCACTCTGTGAGGTGAGTAACGAAGCTGTCCCACGTTGTGAACGTATCTTCATGGTTCTCGAACCACACTAGCGCAGTGTCTGTGAGGAACAGAACCACATTGTCGAGCTGAGTCGTGGAGTTCCAGCCATTGTACTTGCTCACACGCTTCTAGTGGGTGAGCCATTCCTCCACGTCGTCGCCGAATTTTCCAGAGAAAGGCCGGGGCTCCATCTGATGCATCCAGGCGCCGGTTGTTCGCACTGGAGCAGCCAGAGAAGGCTGTTGGTCGCTGCTGTGGGACATCGGTATCTCAAGTGGTGTTGGAAGCAGTCGAGCGAGGCGTCGGCTCCGGCGTGGCACTTGCTGCAGCAGCTCCGTCGTCTTGGTCGAAGTACCCAGCACCTCCACCACAAAACTGTTACGGTTAATGTTAAACCGGCTTTATTCAAGGGACGAGATTGATGGTAAAGTCAAGATGGCGTCCTGAGGCTGCACCAACTCACGTCTTCTTCCTCTTCTCCTCGCCTGGCTCATGCCGTAGCAATATGCTCGATCCTTATCAGTGTGGCTTCAGAGAAGGGCGGTCGACAACCGATCATCTTGTGCGCATTGAAGGAAATATCCGCGATGCATTTATACATAAACAGTTTCTCCTATCGATATTCCTCGACATGGAGAAAGCGTATGACACGGCATGGCGTTACGGGATCTTGCGAGACCTATCGGAAATGGGCATCCGCGGAAATATGCTGAACATAATTGAAAACTATTTGTCAAATCGTATTTTCCGCGTGAAAATCGGCAACGTATTATCGCGACATATTATACAACAAACAGGTGTACCCCAGGGAGGAGTACTCAGTTGCATTCTCTTTATCGTTAAGATGAACACTTCGTTCTTCACTGCCACCAGCCATTTTTTATTCCGTCTACGTAGACGATATACAGATAGGTTTCAAATCCTGCAACCTTACAGTGTGTGAAAGACAGGTACAGCAGGGTTTAAACAAGGTGTCCAAGTGGGCAGACCAAAATGGATTTCAAATCAACCCCCACAAAAGTTCTTGTGTTCTCTTCTCAAGAAAGAGAGGTCTGGTCTCAGATCCTTGCGTAGAACTAGGCGGACAACAAATACCTGTGAACAATGAACACAAATTCCTAGGTTTAATACTTGACTCGAGGCTTACTTTCATCTCACATATAAAATGTATTAAAGCAAAATGTCTAAAAACAATGAATTTACTTAAAATCCTATCCCACACAACATGGGGTAGCGACAGGAAGTGTTTACTGAATCTTTACAGGAGCCTAGTTCGATCAAGATTAGATTATGGTGCTGTAGTATATCACTCTGCCGCCCCTAGCGCGCTTAAGATGTTAGACCCCGTTCACCATCTCGGTATCCGCCTGGCCACTGGCGCATTCAGAACAAGCCCTCTCGAAAGTCTATACGTCGAGTCAGATGAGTGGTCACTCAATTTTCAGAGAACATATATCAGCTTCACGTATTTTCTCAAAGTTCGCTCTAATAAGGAACATCCGTGTTTCGCAACCGTTAACGACTTGACGTGTGAAACACTTTTTCGGAATAGACCCTCAAGGAGACTTCCTTTCTCACTGCGTGCCAGAGAAGTTAGCACGGAAATGGATGTCCCAATTCTCGAACATCGCCTAATGCCTCCAGCTAAGCTATTACCGCCCTGGGAGTGGCAGGTGATATAGACTGTGACGTATCCTTTGTAGAGGTCACAAAACACGCACCTGACCTCGAAATCGCTAAGCATTTTCGTGAACTGCAATCGAAGTACTCCTGCTCAGAATTCTACACAGATGCGTCAAAATCACATGCTGGTGTATCTTATGCTGCTGTTGGTCCCTCTTTTTCTAAATGTGATATATTGAACCCACAAACAAGTATCTACACTGCAGAAGCCTATGCAGTACTGTCTGCAGTAAAACATATAAAGAAATTAAAACTTGACAGAGCAATTGTAATCACAGACTCGCTAAGTCTTGTAAAAGCGCTAAATTCTTTACAAAAGCATAAAAATCCTGTTTTCATTGAACTTTACTCTCTTATGCCATATTTATCTATCACATAGACACGTAGTTATATGCTGGGTACCTGACCATAGAGATATCGAGGGCTGATAAAATGGCCACATCACTCACATCAGTAACCACTTTTCCTACAGCTGCTGTCCCTGTCACAGATCTGAAGCCTTTCTTAAAAAAGAAACTGCGACAACACTGGCAACGCATGTGGAACGCAGAAACAAATAATAAACTGCACGTTATAAAGCCACAGTTAGGTTTTTGTCCCTCCCCAACAAAATCACGGCGAACAGATGTCCTATTCTGCCGTCTCAGAATAGGGCACACATTTGGTACCCACAATTTTCTGCTTACTGGAAATGAATCCCCAACCTGTGGTCGATGTGGTGAGAGGCTGACCGTCCTCCACGTCCTCTTGGAGTGTCGGAAAGCCGAATCTGAGAGAAAGAAGCATTTTCTTCTTGCATATCATTATTGCGTCCCTCTTCACCCGGCTATGTTTCTAGGTAAAGAGCCGTTTTTTAACACCAAAGCAGTCCTCAATTTCTTAAATGATGAGGTACTACATGTTATAAGCCCATTAAGTTCGTAGCGGATCCTCTTTCCACAGGATGCCGCTGTGATAGTTGTTTTGTATAGCACATGCCTCTAGACCCTAGTGTCTCAAGGGCTCTAACGAGGCCTTGGTGCTCTAGTGAATTTTAGAATCTTATACATATTTTATATGGTATTATTTCGCAATGCACCTTAATGCTCATAGTACACGTCTTTTGTCATTTCCGTAATCTTATTACTCATAGACTTTATGAACATTAGAGCGACGATATTTTAAGGCCCCTTTACAGCCACGTCACACCAACTTCATAGAAGCCATAACTTCACTGCAAACTCATCAACACTGGCTTGGCGCTCTTTCGCCATACCTGGCCCTTGCGCCAATAACACCACACATTCAATTCAATATGACGTCGCCAGACTCCCGCCTGTCGGCTAGCGAAACGCCACGAGGAAGGCGACAGAAATTTGGCACGCCCCCGACCACCGCCCGGTCTACTACCAATGCGGAGAAACCGGGCATGTGAACCGCCGATGCCCATACCGTGACTTGGGACAGCGAGGGTTTGCCGTTAACGTGCCGCGTCCACAGCTTGGGGAGCGCCCTCGTGACATCGCTAACGACCTCGCCGCCACTCAGTGGAGCTCTCGACGACCGTCACCAGGCCGCTACCTGTAGCCGCATGACGACCATACACTGGCTCAGCCCGGGCCCGGTCTGCGAGCCCATATCCGGAAAACTAAAAGCAGCCACCGATGGATGTGCGGTTGCTGTTCGTCGAACTGGCGAACACTGCGCCGCCGACGAAGACGCCGAAAGACGAGGTCGACGATGTATCAACGAGACGCCGCCATGCTGGCCTACGTGACATTCGCATATAACTCGTCCCGACATGACACCGCAGGATACTCACCCTATTATCTTTTGTATGATCGCGACCCTACATTGCCGTTTGATAATATCCTCCCTTCTGTGCGACGTGTTGCAACTGAGTACGCTCGTGAAGTGATCGATCGCGCTCGCATAGCGCGTCAAGTCACCCGATCTCGTTTATTAGACTCGCAGCATATACAAAAAGAGCGTTATGACCGGTGCCATCGCGATGTTCGCCCCAGCTGCTTGGGTGCTCCTTTGGTCACCATGTCGTCGGGTCGGCCTCTCCCAGAAGCTTCTCTCTCGCTACCCAGGGCCTTATGAAGTCCTACGTCAAGTTAATGTCAATTACGAGATTTTGCCGTTACAGTTCGATCCATCCTCAAGTCCAACGCCTGTTGACATCGTGCACGTTTTGCGGCTGAAGCCATATTTCGCTTGCAATTCTTCGCCTACCATGCGCCGAGACGGCGCTTGAGCAACCGGGGGTCCTGTTACGGAAGGATATAAAAGAGGAAGGAAGAAGAAGATGGCGATACGCTGGCTGCTGCGTGCTGTTGGTGGTCAGCCATTTTTCGCTACACTTACTTTGCTTGTGTATATATTGTAAATACAGTCTTTCTGTACCCCCAACATCCCCGTAACAATATGATCTGCAAAAGGGACATACATCCGTCAGTTCTTTCAATAATAAAAAGACAACTGCGATTTTTTCATGTAAACAGGGTGCTAAAAGTAACCAGAATGGTATTTAGCAATTTTTCTTCTGTGTGTAGGCGCTGCCATGTGGCCATACGAGCACAGTTTGGCAACACAGCAGAGCCCCAAGAAAGAGAAGAAAAAGAGAAAATCGGTTGTCTCCATTCTGCGTCATACTTGCGGCCATCTGGAAGAACCTCTTCTCTCAGCAGAGATGAAATGCATGCAGGCCGAAAGAGCATATTTAAGAATTATTATGTTTGGTTGATGCGCGGACAAAGTTATGGCGGTAAAGGTAGCTGCAAGAAATTCTGCAAGAAAACAAGGTGTGTAATCAGGCAGACGGAGAGCAACATACCAGTTCAGTAGAAAAGGTGACAACTCTGTCCTTCACTTCTTGTTTTTTGAGTTGCGTCCGTATAGAATTGAGTCACGAGGAAATCGAAGGCAGTGACCTTCAAAAACACGCGCAGACAAATATTCTGAGTGATTTGGAAAGATCATCGAAACTCAAGTCAACCTATGTCGCATTTGAACTTTGGGACTTAAATAGCAGACGAGCTCCTTTTTTTCCTCGACCTCTTTGCGGAGACAATGGGTAGCTTTCGTATCATTGCACGGTGAAGGCCAGGAGAAGTTGTTCCTCAATAACCTGGCGTACCGACAGACACGCTGTTGTTGTTCCCCTCTTGTTCTCCATCGTTTTCCCTTCCCTTACACAGTGACTGGCACGTTTCAGACTAGGTTTCTTGCGTGTCCTCGTCAGAAACTAAATTGTTCGGATTGTACTGACGGCACTGGGCAGTGGGCATGGTGCTGGTGTGCTGGTGCAAAAGAAGAAGACGACGAGAAGTGCTGGCTTCCCCGTTACGATATAGCGCCGACATGTTTAAGCCTAGCGCTACAACCTATAACTAGTGACCCTTCTGCTAGGCGAACACCCCCGTTGCATTTGGTGGAGCTGCTGGGTTTCTCTTCGACATCCTGGAACTCCGCAGCCGAACGCTACCACCAGCTGTTGCAATGGATGAACCGGGACCGTCCCAGGCTGCTGCTCCCGTTCCCCCCGCCATCGTCTGTACTGGCGTGATCCAGCAGCGCAATCCGGCTATATTTAGCGGCACAGACGACCACGACGTGGAAGACTGGCTCGACGAATATGACCGTGTAAGCGCCTATAATAAGTGGGACGACCGCGCCAAGCTCACAAATGTCATCTTTTACTTGACTGACGTGGCCAACCTATGGTTCCGCAATCATGAAGCCGATTTTACCACCTGGTCGGCTTTCACGGCAACTTTGGCAGAGGTCTTCGGCCGTCCCGCCGTTCGCCGGCTTCGCGCTGAGCAGCGCTTGCGTGGTCGAGCTCAACGCCAGGAGGAGACCTTCACCAGTTGTATTGAAGACGTGCTCTCGCTATGCAAGCGCGTGAACTCATCTATGGACGAAGCTGACAAAATCAAGCACGTCATGAAAGCCATCGATGACCATGCCTTCCAGATGCTCGTCGCGAAGAGTCCGCGGACGATTGCCGAAGTCATACAGCTATGTCAGCAGTACGACGAGCTGCGCAAGCAGCGTGCATCAACACGCGCTGCTCAGCAGGACACCACGGATCTATCTCCGTTGGATTTCGACCGCGACGCTGCCGACATCTCTGCTTTAATGCCGGAGATAAAGCAGTTCATCCGTCAGGAAGTCGCACGCCAACTCTCTCTGGCGAACAGCACACCCGAGCCGTAGACAACCTTGGCTCCTTCGCTTCGCCACGTCATTCAGACCCAAGTTGCCGCGGCGCTGCCATCTGCCCCACCTCCGCAGCCTGCAGCTGGACCGCTAACGTACGCTGACGTTGTCGCCCGGCCTTACGCTCCTCCGGCTCCTGATGCCTACCGGGCCACTGGCACCTTCCATGTGCCGCCGCCACCTTCACGCCCGATGGTCGTCCCTTACTTGGCCGCTGGAGCCCCTGCCGTCAACCCGCGGCGTACATCTGACAACCGGCCAATATGCTATTTCTGCCATTTTCCGGGCCATGTAGCACGATTCTGCCGCCGTCGCAGCACCCGTTTACCTGACAGTGGGGACGCCTCAAGCTACAGGCCTGCTCGACTTCCGCGTCAGGACCTATCTAGCCTTCCTCCGGACTCATCTTACAGTCGCCTCCCTTTCGATGCACGCCGGTCACCTTCCCCACGTCGGCGATCCATTTCCCCGATGGTTCGCCGACCCAGCCCAGCCCGAGAGGAAAACTAACAGTCGCAGTTCCAGAGGCAAGAACTGCGTTTACGTCGAACATTTCAAGGCCTCATTCTAACCCGACGAACGAAATTTAACTGTCCGTAGACGGCGTCACCGTACACGCACTTATCGACACCGTAGCCGCCGTTTCTATTATTAGTGAGAAGCTTTGCCGCAATTTGAACAAAGTGACCATTCCCCTTACCGCTCATTTCTGCGTACGGCAACCTCGCATCGCATTCAGCCTTCAGCGTCGTGCACAGCCCGGGTTGTCATTCAAAACGTTATGTATGTTATAGAATTTGTCGTCCTATCTCGTTCCTCACACGACGTTATTCTTGGATGGAATTTCCTATTTGTCAATCAAGCTCTTATCGACTGCGCTCGTGCCGAACTTACGTTATCAGTGCTGTGCTTCGACCCTGACGACCATTCTTCTCCTAAAGTTGTTGCCGCCTCTGACATCGATATCGCACCTTTCTCCGCCGCTCTGGTTCCTGTGTCATGTAACTCTGCTGCGAACTCATCTGTTCTGTTTACACCGTCGGCCACTTGTGCGCGCCGCCGGAACTTTCTGCTTCCGTTTGCTGTCGTCACTTTTTGCGACGGTTCTGCTGCCCTTTACGTGTGCAATCCGTCCGCCTGCCCATCATCCCTACTCCGCGGTGAGTGCCTGGGTACCGCTGAAGCTTTCGATAGCGTTCTGCAGGCCACCATGTTTGGTGATACGGCATCACTTCCGATTTGTTCCGTCACTCCTCCTGCCGCGACTGATGCCCCTGTAGACGTCTTCGCTCGTGCCGTCGACGCAGAACCCACACCTGCGTAGCACACAGAAATTGTCAAGCTCCTCCAATGTTTTCGTTCCTCATTTGACATTGACGAACCATCCTTGGGCCGAGCGTCCGCAGTCGTTCACCGTATCGACACCGGTCAACAAACACCATTGCGCCAGCGTCCGTATCGTGTGTCGGCTGCTGAACGCCGTATTATCGACCAGCACGTTGACGACATGCTGGAGCGTGGCTACATCCAGCCCTCTAACAGTACCTGGGCATCTCCGGTTGTCCTCGTTAAAAAAAAAGATGGCTCCATTCGGTTCTGAGTCGACTATCGCCGCCTTAAGCGAATAACGCGCAAAGATGTCCATCCTCTGCCGCGCATCGACGATGCCTTGGACTGTCTGCAGGGAGCGGAATTCTTTTCCTCGCTGGATTTGCGCTCCGGGTACTGGCAAGTGCCAATGGCAGAGGCCGATCGTCAACAGACAGCCTTCGTAACGCCTGATGGGCTATACGAATTTACTGTCGTGCCGTTCGGCCTCTGCAACGCGCCTGCCACTTTCGAGCGAATGATGGACACCATTCTTCGAGGGCTGAAGTGTAAAACGTGCCTCTGTTATTTGGATGACATTGTGGTTTCTTCCACCGACCTTGCGTCGCACCTCAACCGCTTCGAGCAAGTACTTGCGTGCCTCTCCACTGCAGGACTGCAACTAAATTTGAAGAAATGCCACTTCGGCGCTCGTACGCTTACTATTCTCGGCCATGTAGTTTCAAAAGACGGTATCCTTCCGGACCCCACAAAACTTAGCGCCGTATCCGAGTTCCCTAAACCAACCACCATGAAAGAGCTTCGCAGCTTCATCGGCCTGTGCTCATATTTCCGACGCTTCGTCCGTAACTTTGCCTCTATCATTGCCCCCTTGACGCAGCTTCTCACCGGCAGTTCTGACCTATTAGCCTGGTCCTCGGCGTGCGACGACGCATTCCAAGAACTGCGACGCGTTCTCACCTCGCCTCTAGTACTGCGTCACTTCGATCCCTCTGCTCCAACTGAGATCCATACGGACGCTAGTGGTGTCGGGCTCGGCGCTGTTCTTGCACAACGCAAGGATGGCTCCGAAGAGTACGTCGTCGCGTATGCCAGCCGCACCCTTACCAAAGCCGAGGCGAACTACTCGGTTACTGAGAAGGAATGTCTGGCCATCATTTGGGCTATCGGCAAATTTCGTCCATATGTTTACGGGCGTCCATTTGACATCGTGACCGACCATCATGCCCTATGCTGGTTATCTTCACTAAAAGATCCAACTGGTCGGCTTGCCCGTTGGGAATTGCGCCTACAAGAGTACGACATCCACGTTGTTTATCGCTCAGGCCGAAAGCATTCAGACGCAGACGCTCTATCCCGGTCACACCTGCCCTCTGGTCCTGTCCACTCGTCTATGTCTACCTGCGGTGCCTTCGCCTTCAACATTTCCGACATGCCGTCAGAGCAGCGCAAAGACCCATGGATCTCTTCGCTTATTGACTTCCTGTCCAGCCAGTCGCCAGCACCGACCTCTCGGACGCTTCGTCGCCAAGCCACGCACTTCATCATTAGGGATAGCCTGCTGTACCGCCGCAACTACAATTCCAGCGGCCGTAAGTGGTTGCTTGTTATACCCCAACACCTCCGCTCCGACATCTGCGGCCACGCTGGTGTATTAAAGGCATACTCTCGCCTCCAGCTTCGGTACTACTTGCGCGGTATGTACCGTTTCGTTCGCCAGTGTGTCCGGTCATGCCACATATACCAACGACGCAAGACGCCACCTCAACATGCCACCGGCCCCTTGCAACCTTTACCATGCCCCGCGCGCGCGTTCGACCGCGTCGGCATTGACCTATACGGTCCGCTTCCCAACACTCCAAGCGGCAACCGCTGGGTTATTGCTGCTATCGACCACCTCACGCGGTACGCTGAAACTTCAGCCCTAGCATCTGCCACAGCAAAAGACGTCGCCATTTTTATCCTTCAAAACCTGATTTTACGGCATGGAGCACCTCGAGAATTACTGAGCGACCGCGGTCGCGTTTTCCTCTCAGACGTCATTGCAGCATTGCTAAAGGAGTGTCGCATCATTCACCGCACTACCACGGCATATCATCCTCAAACTAATGGGATGACAGAACGTTTCAACCGCACCCTTGGTGACATGATGGCCATGTATGCTTCATCTGACTACTCGAATTGGGATCGCATTCTACCTTTCGTCACCTACGCTTACAATACCGTCACGAAAAGCACCACTGGGTTCTCCCCTTTCTTTCTCCTTTACGGACACGAACCTTCATGCACTATGGACACGATTCTACCTTACCGGCCAGATGCTTCGGAGTGGACGACTGTTTCTAGAGCGGCTGCTTACGCCGAAGAATGTCGCCAGCTCGCTCGTTCATTCACATCCCAGGACCAGTGGCGCCAAAAGCTTCGCCACGATTCATCCACTACGGCTACGTGCTTTGCGCCTGGCTCGCTGGTCTGGTTGTGGGTGCCCTCTACTCCTCCAGGCTTTTCCTCCAAGCTGCTCTCCAAGTACCACGGTCCTTATCGGGTACTGAAACAAACATCCGCGGTCAACTACATCATCGAGCCAATTGAAACGCCTTCCGACCAGCGACGTCAGGGCCAGGAAATTCTCCACGTCTCCTGGCTCAAGCAGTGCCAAGACCCCCCTGTGTTCTCCTGTCCTTAGGTCGCCAGGATGGCTACTATTTCCGTGGGGAGTGATTGTACTGAAGGCACTGGGCAGTGGGCATGGTGCTGGTGCGCTGGTGCAAAAGAAGAAGACGACGAGAAGTGCTGGCTTCCCCGTTATGATATAGCGCCGACCTGTTTAAGCCTAGCGCTACAACTTATAACTAGTGACCCTTCTGCTAGGCGAACACCCCCGTTGCAGTATACTGACTGCAGTGTTTTGGGCCTATAGCTACAGCCTTCAGAAAGTCTGGTTATATCTGGTGCCTTGTATAGGACTAAATTTAGATTGAATTATGGGGTGTGTGGGAAAAACCACGATCTCATTATGCGGCACGCCGTAGTTGAGAACTCCCAGATTTGAATCCCCTGGAGTTCTGCAACGTGGTCCTAAATGTATATAAGTATACTGAACGGTCTTGCGTGTTAGCGCCAGTATATATGACTATAGAGGAACACAAGGTTAGTTCTTGCGTCGCGTTATGTTCAGCGACACGTTCATGGCGCATCATTTCCACTGTTATATATTAAATCTTCAAGAGAAACAGAAATCAAGCAGAAACCAAGCTACTGCCACGAAATTGTCCGGCTGACCAGCTTTTGTCATTAGGTCGATGTCGATGCTTATTGGATATATTCCCTGTATGCCAAAATCATTTTTCAAACAGTGCACCAGAACGAAAGCCTCACGGCTCTTACTGGACACCTTAACATTTATGGATTCATTGCATTTATCTCATTGTCGGTCGTTTCACTAACAGTTATCTACTCGTCAAATGATTTAAGATCAGTTCAAATTTTAAAACCGTCGTGCTGCTGGCATTTCTACCTTATTTAACTTTCTTGTACACAAAGGAGTTCGAAAACTTTGAGAAATGAAACTCATCTTAGCGCCATTGTCCTTCTCTTTCTTTTCGTTTTTCACATTGCTTGGCGCCTAGATACGACGGCGATGAAACACAGTACGGCAAGCTGCTCCGCGTTTGCTCCCAACTGAACTTTTCCCGGCTTCGTAACTGCAAAGTACAGCGTTACCAACGGGATGCATACTTTGGTTTCGCCCTCGGAAGTGCTCGTCAGGAAACAGCCTATAGATAAACTCGGTGCGCAGAATATGGCCACGTATGTTGCATCAAACCTCACTCTACACCCCATCTTTTTTTTTTTTTTGCTTTATCAACAGCGAAACATCACTGCCTGTTGAACACACCAACGTGAGCAGAGCGATCAGGCCCTGACAGACATCGATATCTACACCGCTGTGCCCTTCATGTTCAATGGCGCCGTTGAGGACGCCGCTTTACGTCCACGCTCGGTGCTCATAACGCAACAGCGCTCAGCAGCCGGCGCTCCAGGTCTCGGTACGGGGCGCAGTCGATCTGCTGCGTAGGCAGGCCAGCGCCGTGCATCATCTTGCGCAGCCGGCGCAGTGCATCGAGCAACGCCAAAGCACGCTCGGCCTTGCGGCGGCGAGTGCGCTCCAGCCGACTGGCACTGAACAACAGTCCGCGCCAGAGGTGCAGGAGCGCGTTGAGGAACGCAGCCGGCTCTAGGTGTGCCCGCAGCGCCACCAGGCAGGTGTCCAGGTGCGCCGCAAGCGCTATCAGCGCGCGCTCTTGCACCTCGGGGGCAGCGCAGTTCACGGCGGCCGCGAGCAGTCGGTCAAGCTCTGGCTGGACACGCACCAACAGTGCATCGCCCAGCCGAAGCGCACACGTGGCCAGCGACTCGGCTGCACGCTGAACGGGCGTGCACACGTCGGCAAGCGCGTCGTCGCATTCGGGGCGCGTGTGAAAACAGCGCAAAATGCTGCGCTGTGCCAGTGCTAGGCTCGCCACCAGTGCCTGCACGTTGCCTAGTGCGACGCACAAGCGCGTCGACACGCCACCAGTAGCGGTAGCGTAGAACCGTTGACGGCGTGCGCGGCGCTCGGTGCTCTGAGCGAAGAGGGTGGCGCATGAGGACACGAGCAGCGCGAAGCGACGTGCTACTTCGGGCTGCGGCCAGTCTAGGCTAGTCCAAAGGCACACAAGGCGCTGCTCGATGGCGTCGGCCACGCGGTTGGCCGAGGAACAGGCGCCCGGTACCAGGCTGTCCGCCTCCACGGCGGCCGGGATGGACGCCAGCAGAGGCCTCTGCGCGCTCTCGAACCACTCCAGCACGAGCGGCGCGCCGAACCACTGCACGTACGCGTCTATGGCGAGCGGCGGCCGCTGTGCGGGAAGCTGAGCCGACACGGCGCCCACGAACGTGCGCAGCAGCCGGAACGCCTCGAGCGAGCGCTGCACGAGTCGCTCGCGCTCAGCACCCTTGGCGGACAGTGCGGGCGCGCACAGGGCCACCACGCGTGGCCGCACGTGCGCGTCGAGCAGCGAGTCCAGCTCGCGCGCAGTGATCTCGGTGTACGACTGCTTCCAGGCGCGGCTGAACACAGCGTCGGCGGCACCGTGGAACTGGCCGAGCAGCAGCAGCAGACGGCCCAGCTCGGCCACGTCGCGTACTGCCAGCGCGGCAAGCTGCAGGTGCCAGCGCCGTGCGCTCTTGCGCACCTCCTCGCGTGCGGCCACGTTCACCGGCCGCTGGCTAAGCGCCTCGCACAGGCTGCAGCACGACAACACGCCGAGCAAGTCGTGCACCTGCCGGCCGTCGCGCAGGCAGAAGTCGTCGTGCAGCCGGCCCAGAAGTGCGCACACCTGCGTCTCGACCGCGCTCACCGCGGCGTCCGGTGCCGGCGCACTTTGCAGCAGCGCCTGCAGCACGCGGTAGCTCAGCCGGCCGTGAGAGTCGCGCACAGCCGCGGCCGCCAGAAGTCGGCAGCCAGCCTCGTCGACGGCCGCCACACCCCACCGCAGGGCGTGCTGGCGTAGTAGAGTCAGGGGCTCGCTGCCCAGGCAGTCCTCCCAGCAAAGCCACTGCAGCGGATCGCCCGCGCGAGACACGGCGTCAGCCAGGAAGAGCCGCGTGAGCATCAGGTGGTCTTGCCGAGCCACTTCCTCGGAGTCCGGGGCGCCGCGCAACTCGAGCCGCAGCTGCAGCCGCCCGGCAACTCCCAGTGGTTCCCAGCGCTCGACAGCCGTACAGGGAAGCTCGGCCAGCGGTTGCGTCGTCGCGCCCAACAGCCGGGGCCGCCAGCAACCGCGTCGGCGCCACAGCTCGACACTCAGCCTCGCTTGTCGCCATTCGCGCTGCGTGTCCAGAACGAGCTCCTCGTCCCAGCGCGGCGCAGCCGTGTTGCAACGAACCGTCGACCGGACAGTGGCCCCGGCTGGCAGCAGTCGGGCGCTCACATACGTGTCGCACGGCTCGCGCAGCCCGTCGGCCTGAACCACCTGGACGGCCAGTTGCAGCGGCGGTGGGGCGAGCGCTTCTACCCGCTGGCGGACGATCGCCTCTCCGCCGTACGCTTCGAACACGTCTGCGAATAAGCGACGTATGTAGTCGCGCAGCTGCTCGGGACTCGCATGGTGCGGACGCGTCAGTTTGCCCACGGGATCGTCGCTGAGCGCAACGCAGAGGGCGCACAGGCGTAGCCGCAGCTCCCTGCTCCGGCTCAGGTCGTCCTCCATTAGAGGCCAGGCTGCACCACATTTCTCGATGCTCGCGAAAGAAGTGATGTTGATTACTTTGGACATGGCACTTACCCACGAGGGGCAGAAAACGACGAACGAAATGATGCTGATGAGTTTTAGACTACAACACATACCCACAAGGGGGGGACGGGGGGAGGGGATGGCGATACTTTTTTTAGGACATATCCGATCGGCTACAGAATCGGTCGGCGGAAGCAACCGACGTAGAAAGAGCACACTTCGTGAAAAAAATAACGAGGTACAACAAGAGCGCGGTTCAATATAGCACCTACTGAAAAAAGCTGAGTGGCGTGCTGAAGATGCGCGCAATCATCATCTGCCCAAATGAACTGAAGAAGCAATAGGATTCGCAGAATCCTCACACTTCTAGAGACCAATTTAGCCAATTCTGTGCCCCACTCAGGTGGTTTTCCTAAGCCCTTTGTATATACACAGCGGTGAAGAGAGAGTGAGAGAGAATAAACATTTACTTTGAGCAAGTGCGTTCTGCTTCCTAGGTAGACGGTCTCTTTAATCCAGGTAGCCGCGGGCCATAGCCATCTCTTCTGCCCGTTCGATCAGTCTGCGCTGTCTCTTCAGGTCCGGGTGTGGTAGCTTGGCCTTACACTTCTTTTCGGTTAGCGTTTGGGTGTCTGCAGTGCCATGTTGTGTCATCACAGTGCGTGCAGAAGTATGAATGCTGCGGATACCCTGGACGTTGCTGTTGGTTTGCAATTTCCCGGGGGTTATCGTCTCTTCCCTAGCTAGGCTGGGGTGAAATGGCGGGTAAGTTCTTCTGTATAGTCTACAGTGTTGCAGAATGCCGGTTTACTCCTAGAGCGCAACTCTTAGGCGCCTCTTCCTGCGTTGAGCGTCGGCGTCCTCGGCGTAACCGAATGAACGAGCACAGCGAAGGATGAAAGAGCGAACGCGGACTGCAGCGGGGACTTAAATTTAGGCGGCGATAGCAAAGAGAGCGTGAGGAGGAGCGAAGGAAGAGCGTCGGCGAAAGCTTGAGAAGAAAATTGGCAGTGGTTAAGCTCGGCTATGCCAGGATATACGTAGCGAAAGCTGAGGCATAGCATGGTTAGCCTTGGTTAATCTTGATTGCAAGTCCAGGTTAGTCTGGTTGTCTAGCTATGTTGCGGCGTTTAGCCAGTCGTTCGGAGCGCTGTTCGTCTGTTTCCTGGGCGATGCGTTTCCTCTTCATCTCATTCCGATGTCGATTCCAGGCCTACTCCTGCTTATCAGAATTGTAGCCGTCCGTACTGCCGCCTCAACTGTGGTTGCGGCGCAGGCGAGCTCTCCTTTTCAATCCTCCGACATGTTGTCAGGCATGCGACGCAGCTGGCGAAGCGAGTGGAGGCGAACGCAACGACGAGGAAAGCGGCGTGACGAGGAACGCAGTATGACGTCATGTGCCTCCACGGAGCACATGACGGCGAAATCGCAAGTTCGCGGCCAGTAAAGCTTTCGCTTTAAAAGCGTAATGCCGCGTAAGACGTGTTCTGTGGTGACGGTCGGTACGAGGTGGCGCCAGAGCAGCGCGCCGTCGTCTATTCACCGATGATGCCATCGATAAAGCATGCAGCGAGCGCGTCTGCCGATACCATGTAAGGAAGCAAAGCGTTGCATGAGCGGAGGTCGTTCAGAGGCCAGTGCTGTGAATCGCGCCCAGGGTTACCCACGTGCTGCCTCTCACTAGCGAGGCAGTCGTGCCACACTTCGCTCTCTTTGCCACGTTCCCCACGAGACAGGTTGTCCGGGCCAGTCAACATATCGCGAAATGAAAACAAGTATAGAGTTGCACTCAAATTTCGCGTTAGGAAGAATCATAATCGTCGGTGAATTTCTGCGGTTCTTCACCCACCCTTCTTGGCGTGTCCTGTTAGAAAGCCCGGTGAACGTGAGCTCGGGTGGAGGCATCGGCTGCCTCATTCCACCGGAGCGACTCATGCCCCGGAGTCCGAACGATATGTATATCTGGCAGGGGCTTGTTTCATGTTTCTGTAATGAATCGTACGGCTTGCCTGGAGAATCTTGCTTTCTGTAAGTTCCAGCAACCTCCTTGTGAATGAGTATTATTGCTCCCTCTCCACAGGCTGAGAAGGCCAGGGCTACTACTCTTTCATCTGACGTATTTGTTTCTCTTGTTAAGATGCTAGCTTCCGTTATCTCTTTCGCATTGCTGTCGACGACGCTGATCGCATATGGCCTGAGTTCCTGAATATTTCGGTGCATCAGTGTGTCGTGGGTCCGGATTTCGGTCGAAGGTTTTTCCGAGAGTCGCTATTTTGGATTTTCTTCTTTACCGCATGGCTAGGATTTAATGATCCTAGGAAGCTTTACAAGGAAGTTAACAATTGGTCTAACAAGTCGAAAGTGGAACGTCGTATTAACATAGCAGCTTTTGCTCATGGTAAAATGGAGATGCAAGCGCTCGCAGAAATGTATACTTTAGCAGCATCGGTGGTTTTCAGATTTCCTGTAAGAGTGACCTCAGTGCGGAAAGATTTCATGATACAGTGCCGAAATCAGTAAGCTTGACACACTCAATTTGTTTGTTTCCGACAAGCCTACAAGAGATGGAAAAGTTATTGGGCAAATTAAGAAACAGCGTCTCGGCAGGAATTAGTGGCTTGTGTGCCATGCCCATCAAATATGCTGCAGCTCTTACATATCTGCCGCTAACGCCAAAAATTCACTGAATGCTTTAAAGTGGAATGTTCCTCTCCGATCTTAAGCTTGTTCGCATATGACCACATATCCAGCTTTTCTGGACGCGTAACAACTAGCGCCCCGAGCAGCCATGACGCGAAGATAGCACGGATTCAGTGGAACGATCGAGTTTTCAGCGAATAATTAAATGTGCAAGTCGATTATGGATAAAGGCAACCTGGCATGTTCTAGAAGACAACCAACACAAGACAAATGGAGTGATTAGGCTGTGGAATTTCAGGATTTTGTTGCCAGAGTGGCTAAAGATTCATCAGTGGAAGTCTATGGAAAATATGAAATTTGTACTCAGTTTTGGAGACGAAACAGTCGCTGTGATAAAACTTTGATTGTTATCGTGATAGCCGCTACAGCGTATGTAGCCTGGAGACTCGGCTTTCGATTGATTGCTATTTCCACTCTCTACATATGGCGTAATATTGTTTCCAAAAGCCATTTTTGAACAGTCGTGCGAATTCACGTGGTATCTTTAAAAATCCTAGCGTATCCCTGCGGACGCGTTGAGCCGTGGCCGAGTTGTTTAATCGCTCGCACCTATCCTTCCGCGTCATGTTGGCAGTGGTTCGGAAGTGTGCTGCGTGATTTTTTTAAAGTCACGTATGACTTAGATCGACAGTCCAAGGTAAATATACCTGGTAGCGAAGCTTCCATAGGAGCCCATACGTTCAAAACATGGCGGTCCATCGGCGGTCCATGGGGCTTAACGCCATCTGTATGTGGTGGGAACACTTCCGGCGGAAGAAAAAATAATGTGACGCGAAGAGTCGAGACCTCTTTGCTTGCTTCTAATCGCGGAGGTTCCGGCCCCCGTCCCCAAGGCCTGTGTGCCGGGGACGGGGAGTAGGGGCCTCCTTATCCGGCGGTACAATAAAGTTGCTATCATCATCATCAAGCATAAGTGACGTCATTTTGTTTTCGAAGGCGCGAAATTTGTTTTGTTGTTCTTCTTTTGGAGCTATATATTGAAATGCCCCGCCATTCGACTTGATGGGCGTTTCGAGCTTTCAGCGTGGAAAGCGATGCAGGAAAAGGCCAGCCGTACGGTTGTCGAAATCGCCTCCCTGCACAGAACATACTTTCTTTGGAGGCCGACGAGGCCGAGAGTGCTGATCCTATTGTTGGATGCCAAGCCCGTCGGCCAGCGCAGTCGCACGGAAACAACTACACAATTATCTGGCGGTCGTAACTCACTACTTTTGACTGAACAGATTAAGAAGCAATGAAGCTACCCGCGTCACCAAATTCAGACAAACTTCGACAAGCAAGAAAGCATAAACTGTGAGGGGGGCGTATTTCAACAGGTGATACGAGTGCGCCTTTCTGCCCATTTCAAGACGTGCATTGCATTGCGAGTGATAGTGGCGTCAACGCCCCCTGTAACGTTGGGCGCTAAAAAGAAATGCATGTATTAATAATAATAAAATTAAACTTGTATTTTCTTAACTCGTCACGAATATATAAAATTGATTAGGAATTTTATTTTCGTTGAATGAATCTAACTGTGTCTCGTTTGAATTAAAAAACGCGTTTTTCTTTCCCAATGTTTGTTCCCTCCAAACATAGTCGCGCTTCAATCGCTGCTCCCATAACCCCCCATGCTGATGTCGGTGACAATCTGTACTGAACCGCTTTTCGCCCGAAGCTTCGCGACCTATTTGAATCGACCTTGGACAGTCTCCCACCAAATGGCCGAAACACAAAACTTAAGATTACTTTCGGTTTTGGTTTTTTCAGGAGTGCTCTTCAAATGTTTTCTATTTTTACTTCCTAAGACTTAGCAATGGGTTGCACATTCGTTAAGTCATCGCTTTTATAATCAGATTTTATTCCTTGGACAACATAACTTGAAGCTGGTGCATGTCGTGTTACGTAAAAAAGGGAACTTTTGTACCTTGTAGCAAGGTGCACCTATAACGCAAACATGTCCCTGAAATGAAATTGTGGCAGAGAAAGAAAATAAACAGTTTTTGCATTAAAAATAAACAAACAAATTATTGGTTTTTAATGTGTAACCGTGTTTTGGCGAGTGCACTAGTAAAGTCTGTTTGTCACGCGAAAAGTCTAATGCCTTGTATCTGCACAAAAATGCATAATTTGTAAAGTTAAGACGTTTAATTGGAATTCCTGTGGCAGAGGACCTTACTATACCTACGCGCCAGCATCCCCAAAAAGAGACACACAGGACCTTGTGGCGTCAGAACCTTCGGCGAGGTTAGTCTTCCAGACTACGTTGAAAGTGTTCTTGAATTTGGTCCCAAGTTCGCTGTACAACCAAGGTTGAGCGCGCTGGAACTTCTGAGCCTTGTGCGAAGGATTTCCAAGTGCACCCCACAAGGTGAAGCAAACCGATGTATCTCTGAAGGGGTCGATGTGGTCTCGCGCAACAAACCGATTGTCTCACGTGTACCGGTTACACGCGCAACTTCGTTTTTGATGCAGAACCGACTGTGCGTTTTGCCTACCGACAAGGAATGTGGCTTTGTTGTCCTCAAGGAAGGCGATTTTAATAAGAAAGCCTGCTCTGCGATTGCCTCTGTGTTCGAGCAGTGTCGTGATATATCTCTTAGAAAGATCAAGCTAGAAACAAAGAGTCTTTGCAAGAAGGCAGACCGTAGTCAGTTGCTTCGTGAAACCGACAAGTCGGGCTGCCTTCGAATCATGTTTAGTGCAAAGACGCACAAACCCGAGTGCCCATTAAGGGTAAAAGTTTGAGAAACAGGGTCATGGCAAAAAAGTTTGCTCTTTTCTAGCAAGAAAAACTCAGAATTCTTATTATTGACGACTCATTCTTGGTTAAAAGCTCCGAAGAAATCGTGGATTTCCAGAAAGAAAATTCTGACAAAAGCTTATCAGCTTGCTCCTTTGACATAAAGAACTTGTACAACTCATTGCCTCAAAAGAAGCTAATAGCATGCGTAGAAGAATGAATCGACGAGTATGGCGTGGTTGCATTTCAATATTCAGCCGGTTTATCTGTTCAGGGCTTTTTAGATATGCTTCGTTGCTACATTCACTCGACGTATGCAGCATGGAATGACGAAGCATTGATTCAAAAGCAGGGTGTCTGCATCGGTTCATGTTTTGAGCCTATACTAAGTGACATTTTTTTTAGCCCACCATAACAAAAACCTGTCGCATACCTTCTCGGAGCACAGGGTGGTTAACGTTGTCCGGTACGTTGATGACCATCTAGTTCTTTTCGAACTAGATGCACGCTCTGCACGTTCTGTTTTTTCTGCAGGCCTTAGCCCACTTACTCTCACGCTTGACGAGCCCACTGATAACGTGCTGCGTTTCCTAGATATTAAGCTCGAGTTCACGGAATGACAAACGTGTTGGGAGTATAAACCCAGGGCTAATAAGCCCCTGTTGCTGTATCGGTCCGCCCACTCGAAGCTCGTCAAGAGGAGCATACGATTTGTACTTTGGAAATGCACTAAAGAAGTCTTGCCACCATAAGATCTATGCAAGTCTTATGGATCAGTCGGGAAGGTTATCATCAGCAGTTTCCGCAGTCAGTGCAGGTTTCGGTCGTAGATGGGGTGCTAAAAAATTGGAGGACGCTTAAGCTTCGCCTTCAAGAGTGGAACGCGACAGCGTTCCCGTCGACCCGTCAAGGGGTGTAAGACAATGCGCTACGGCGCAGCGATCACTTATGAGGCACCCCGCATCGGACTTTGCACCCACCAGTCATGCGGTGAGCGCCGAGCAACGCAGCGTTGGGCGCGGCAACGAAACGTGCGCCTGAGCAAGCGGAACCAACCAAAAAACTCGGTGTCTCTGAGGGAGGAACGATCTACGCGAGCCAAACGATGGGCCTGACGCCTCGATGGGATCGTCCTCTATCTCGCTTGGGAGCACCACGCAGACGCATGACTCCTCCGAAGCAGCTCGGCACACATCGCAGGGGACGCTTTTTCACCAGATGCGCTACGGTGCAGCGATCACGTCAGAGGCGTCCCGCATCGGACGCTGCACGTAGGAATCGCGCTGTGAGTGGAAAGAGGAGCCGCGTCGCCTAAACACGAGGGTTCGAGTGATGCACGCTGGAAGTGGGAAGGAGAGAGAGCGAGAAAACTTATTAAACGCAAGGGCAATGGGGTATCCTCGTATCGGTCCCCGCACAGCCCGAAGGAAGAAGCGGGCGAGTGGCGCGCCACGCGTCGGGGCAGCGCCGCACATTGCGAGGAGGGGTCTTCTGTGTTTTCCGCAAGATGGCTCTGCTTGTGCGCAGAGCGCAGCAGAAGAAATGTAGCGGAAACATACTTCGCTACTCGTGTAACTGCGACTTCTGTAAGTTACATGCTCATAATTACCGATATATACCGCAGTATAACTTTATACGGCACGTTTGTAAGGCAACGCCGCATTCACTAGAGGCGCTTTTGTACCGCTTTGAAGCATCGAACTCGTTTAAAAAAAAAAAAAAACTCGTAGCTGAGTGGTAGCGTCTCCGTTTCACACTCCGGAGACCTTGGTTCGATTCCCGCCCAGCCCATCTTGCAAGGTGTTTTTTTATTTATTGCAAGGTATTTTTTATTTATTTATTTATTGCAAGTGCCTTCCGGTATTTATCGCTCACGGCCAACGCCGCTGACACCGACGACACCGGTTTTTCTGCGACACTAGCTCCTTAATGCTGTCGCGTTAAAAATGCGGTTCAGACAGTACAACTCGGGACGCGGCATATTAGACAGTTTTAGTTACACGTACGTAGAGGCTTTGCGTACGTAGAGCTTCTACGTCTCAGCAGTGCGCATGCGTACAACGTAGCGGGCGCGTCTCACGGACGTACGTGAGATTCAATTCTTTGCGTGCGTTTCTTGCGCACGTAGACAGCTTCGCGCGGGAGTTCCGCGAGATCACGAACAAGCGATAGCGGGCCGCGCGCGCGCAGACGGCTTGCATCGAAACACGGCGACAGGATTGAATTGGCTACCGCCGTGTTCACATTTCCCGATAGATGTAGCTACGGGGTCCCTCTTGGCGTGCGTAGCGTACGTGTAGCTAAAAGCGTGTCAGATGGCGTGCACGTAAGGCACGTAGGCTTTTCACGTTTGCGTACGTGAAGCCTCTACGTACGTGTAACTAAAACTAGACAGTTTTAGTTACACGTACGTAGAGGCTTTGCGTACGTAGAGCTTCTACGTGTCAGCAGTGCGCATGCGTAGTACGTAGCGGGCGCGCGCGCGTCTCACGGACGTACGTGAGATTTAATTCTTTGCGTGCGTTTCTTGCGCACGTAGACAGCTTCGCGCGGGAGTTCCACGAGATCACGAACAAGCGATAGCGGGCCGCGCGCGCGCAGACGGCTTGCTTCGAAACACGGCGACAGGATTGAATTGGCTACCGCCGTGTTCACATTTCCCGATAGATGTGGCTACGGGGTCCCTCTTGGCGTGCGTCGCGTACGTGTAGCTAAAAGCGTTTCAGATGGCGTGCACGTAAGGTACGTAGGCTTTTCACGTTTGCGTACGTGAAGCCTCTACGTACGTGTAACTAAAACTGTCTAGTGTCTATTAACGGACGGAACGCGGAGGGAAGGTAGCGGTAGTGCCTTATCTCTATTGAACGGCACATAGTCTGTGGGATCGCACGCGCATCCCGATATCTCCGGTGCGGACCGTTTTTTCGTAGGCGCCGCCATATTGTGAACGCAGTGGCGCCGCCTATGAGCAGCGCCATACTGGCTTGGGTGAAAGCGGTCTTTTGCATGGCAGGTATACGCTCGGCGGTAGGTTCTGGCGTTTGTTTTCGCGGTCGTGCGGTCTGTTTGGTATGACGTGCGCCTTCTACGTGGTAAACGGTTCTGTGAGACGTGCTGAAGTGGTTAAAGGCGTCATGGCCGGAATTTCTGCTGGCGTTGAGGTGGACGGAACACGCAGCCCGATGTGTGCGCGCATATTTTTGCGTGTACAATCAGCTTCCGAGATCAGTTATGTATTTCTGAATGTTCCAATCACTAATGTGACCTTATTGCAGTATTATCCTCTATTTCTAAGCTGCGGTTTAGGAGCCATGAAACATACGCGACGATCGTAACAGCGTGGGTACCGTTCTGCTACGGTAGGAGCTGTGATCTTATACTTTGACATGCGTTCAAACTGTTCGCTGCAGGTTACATTGCGTGACTACTTGGTTCGATGGATGAGGTTTCCGCCCCTGAATAAAATAGTTTTGGCAAGTAACAGCAGCATACCTTACAGTCTGAATTAAGCTTGTCCAGCAAATGGACTGTTTACGAACTGCGCGAGCGTCCTAAGCAGTGGTAGGTGCTGGATTAGATATATCTTTGTTCTATATACCGCATGGTCCAAGCATACTGCATCAGCGGTTATATATTTATAAACGTTGTGCGGCGTGACTAGGCGAGGTCCTATTGCGGTGCTAACCCGTTGTCTCTTGCTTTTTCGAGAAAGAGGATGACAACCGAATTTTTTTTCGGTTGTGTTCATTCCGTTCTCTACGACGCACTCACACGTATTGCGGAAATTTTGTCCTAAAAAATAGGCATTGCATTCTTTTTATGTGATCCATGTCATATATTATGGCTGTATGCAGGCCAAAAAGGCAATGCCGAAGCGCACAGCTTACATATGTATCGTGCTGGTTCACCAAACGCAGTGATCGCTGTGTTGAGCAGCGCCATCAGCCTCATGCAGGAAGGCTAGCGTAGACATATGGTAATTTGAAGCTTACTAGACTTGAAATGCGCGAGAACGATGCCGGTGCATCACAAATATTTGATAGCGCCTGCCGCTTGGATGTTTCGTGGTTGCCTTAGGTTGTCCGTGCACGAGTATGCGCTCTTATGCTTTATGTTTTACTCCCTACGCCAAGCGATCAGATAGTGAGCAGATTTACCATTTCATGCTGCTAATACAGAGACACCGGTTTTCTTTGTTGAATTAAAACCGATATAAGCAATATATTTCACAACACATACACACACCGCGACTGATAATGTGCGTACACCGCGGCTGATTATGCACGTCACATTTTTGCGCCCCCAAGAAATATGTCTGCCTACAGTAGTTACCGATGCACCGAAAGGCTTCCCTGACGACCTTATATGAACGAACATGGCGTAAATTTCACAAAGTAAGATCTAAAACATCTCGAAATCGTTCCGCAGCACGCGACAGCAATACTTTCAAGCAGCGCCGCGCCGGATCGCCCAAGCCAGAGAGGAGGAAAGGCTCTCCGCGCGCCCTATTCTCCTCGCCCGACGAAACGGTCTATAATCCTGTGCTCGCTCAAGCCTGTTTCACATGATGCGATTTTCGTCGCACCGGAAGTGCGATTTCCGTCGTTTGCGATGAAAATCGCAGTCGCAGTGCCGACCCCCCGATTTTCGGCTGCGACCAACCGGTCGGTCGCACAGTCGTACCGATCGCTGCGATTTTCCGTCGAAATTGCGCGGAGAGCTGTCAACGGAGCTATTTCGCCGGTTTGTTTTGGAAAATGGCTTCTGGCACGACAAGTGCAATGCGCGGAGACGTGGATTGTCGAATTCGGTACGTACGCGAAGGGAGAATAAAAAACTTGTACCGCATATTCGATTCTCCCATTTACGTACATTTGTCGACACGGTACGCAGCAAATAAAGTGCATTTTCACGTTTGCTTCGTACGCCTTTGTGAGTTGTCAGTGCTAGGAGGTGTTCGATCCCCAGCAGACGACGAGGTCGTCACAATTTTGTTTTGTTGAGTAGCATGCAAAAATCGCGCTTACGGAGCAGCTTGAATTATTTCAACCTCGGCAAGGGCAAATGACAAGACAGCAAAGTACCTGAAGTTTCAACGTTGCGCTGAACGCGGTGCCGTTCAGTTGCATTTTCTTGTCGGTTTTCAAGCATGAATTTCCCGATGCATCTTGAAAGCTTATCTTGCCTCCTATTAAATTTGACAGAGCAAAAGTGTAAGCTGTCGTAATGAATTTGCTACGATAGCATTAAATCCGTGGCTTGAATAAAATATTACATGCGCGTTAAGTTGCAGCTCTTCTCTGGAGAATTTTTTTTTCCTTGCACAGAAACCAATAAACATTGACTATGTTCCGGACTTTGTATCCTTACTGCATCTGTATGAACACTTGCTCTGCAACGTAATTAACTGTACAGCTAGTAGATTAAGTAAATTGCTTGCTATAGTGGCACAGCGACAACGTAGCCTCCTGCACAATCATGTAGAAGTCGTGCAACAATGCGAAAACCAGGCAAACGGCCTGTTCTTGTGGGGTTAAAACAGTATAAAACGACACGCTGAAGAAAAGTAAATCAAAACTGTACAGTGAAGTCAGCCAGTAGATGCAGTTCTTGCACGTTCACAGCTGATCAAGTGTGCAGAAACATTCATGCCTTACATGTTTCTAGTAAGTTTCTAATAAGTTTGTGATCACATATATTAGTGTGTAAACCCATGTAACGATATCCGCTGCGATTACTATCTTTATAAGTAATGAAATACCATGGTACTTGCAAGAACATATATCACCCGAGGATTTTAGAACAAATTTCTGCATTTCAACTATACACAACATGTGGTTTATTCAATAAAAGACCACAAACTGGGCTTGTTTGCAGTGACAAACTTATTCCAAACTTTACTTACATACAGGCAAGAAAAAAAATTATAGACAGACATATCGTTCTTCAATTTGTTCACCTGCCACTGTGGCTATAGCATTCTGCTGCTAACACAAGGGGAGGGGTTGATTTGCCAGCCATGGAAGTCGCATTTTGATGGGAGTCATAAGTGAAAAAAAAAAGCTCTTGTACTTAGATTTAGTTCATCACCTTTCACTGAACCCTTACACTTCAAGATACTATTGCATAGGGGGGCATGCTTATGCACCAATAGAAAGCAAAGGGCAGAATTGTAAAACAACCATCTTTCGTGATAATTCGAGTGTGTAAATATTCATTGGATCAATATGTATTGTTTAACAGCACTGCACAAATAAGCATGATCAGGTATAGCAAGTAGGAAGCTGGTTCTACAGATGTATAAATGTCAAGGCATGAATGCTCATGCTACGTCGCACACATAGCACAAAGAAAACCTTTTTCAAGAGTTGTCCCTTCTGGCAGATATGAGTGGGCCATAAGCAGCAGAAACTTTATTGCAGGACATTGTGTAATACTGCTTATGAAGGAATGAAGAGAGTGAAGAGGCTTTTAACAGCAGTACCTCATGGTACTCTAATAAGAGGAACTATGAGCAAAAACATTTCTGGTAGAGCACTTAAACAGTAAATTTCTGAAAGACAGAAAATTCCAGGTGAGAGTTGGAGGTACATTTGGCCCACACACACCAACAACGCGGGCATACTACAAGAAACACTACAGCCTATGGTGTATTACAGTCTGTGGGAAAGCTATCTTATACAGAAATCAAGAATGATGCAACAAGCCCTCAACAACACTGTAGACTTTCTTGGCCAGTCTGGCCTCTCGCTTTCTGATAAGTCAGCTCATATCGACGGCGGAAAAAAAAAAGACTAGAATCAAGAACTGCCCCAGATTTCACATTGTGATCCACATAGCTGGACAAGTATGCCTGCAAGTCAACATCTACAAATCCTCAGCTAGTGTAAGCCCATGACGGCAGAGCCAGCACGTGGGTGAAACAATTATGCAATGCCTGGACGCAACTTCCACACCTGGTGAAAAGAATAATCTCGAAATAATGGGGGTGTACGAGCGGATACTATGAAAAATCACAGATGCTGTGCTTGTGTCCAAGGTATAGTACGGTATGAATTACCAGGAGCACACAAAAAAGACAACTGATCGAATACAGGCATCAGGTAGTAATAATAGGTCTTTCCAACTTTACCATGCTTGAAGACCTCTATGAGAAAGAGCTAACGAACAAGCACCTAGACAGAGTAGAGTTGCAGCCTGCAGCAAAATTCTTTGTCTCAAGAGCTCAGAACCTCGTCCCAACATACTATGCCAACTAGCATATGAGATGCAAAGATGACTACCCCTCCCTTCAGAAACACAACCTCGGGAGTACCTGAACGTGAAACACAACAGGCCCATATCGTGAAATATGGGGGCAAAAAATTAGGCCAGGAGACTATATGCAACTGCCAAACACACAGAGGAGGTTGCTAATCATGAAGATGCAAGAAAACATAAGGCACATATAGTACACTGATCTGGCAATAGCAGTGTAACAGTAGTATGACACTACATAAAACTAAACCCCATATAAGTGAGTACCACTCCAGGTCATCCTACACCTATAAAAACTGAAATGAAAGCATTCAAAGCAGCACTTGTAGTGCAGATTACACCCTGTACAACACCCTGCATGGATTCACCAGAAACTGTCTGGGCCTGCACATCATACAAGATTGTCAGGAAAATCAGGAGATTGACACGCGACTTGCAAGCACATGGCCAGAAATTAAATTACAGGATACATAGCCATGCAGATATTCCAGGACACAAGCGGGCTTATAAGCCCGACATAATAACTGAAAACTAGATGAGTTTGTGTGTATTCATTATTAACTAAAGCGCAACAGATTTCCCCAGAAAAAGAAATACATCTTTGAAGGATAGATAAAAATTGGTGCTTGATGCAGCCAAACATAAATAAAAATGCTACAGAAAGAAAATAGAGAAAAATTCCAAGTGCAGGAAAAAATCATTACAATTGCCAATCCTGCATGCCAGCACCTTTCAAGAAACACTGTTGTTATTCCAATAGACAGACTGACAGCTTGCTGATGCAAGCACATTCTTCCAGTTCCATGCCATTGGGAAAAAAATGAGTTTCCTGGAAGGTAGCCACATGCACACTTGGTGATCACAATGTTTTTTTTCCCTGGACTTGTATATCTATATGTATTTTCTCCCTTTCCTGCTTTTATGTTTGGTTTCATCAAGCACTAGTCTTTATCAGGTTTTATTGCTGTACTACTTTGTGGTAACCTTTATAGATCACTGCATTTTCACAATAAACCTTTTAATTAGAAGTTAACGTACCCTGTTCTTACTGCTTCACACTGTACAGTCTTGCTACATTGGCCAAATAAAAGATTTTATAAGGTATCATGAGGGCCATTAAAGTGACTTGTTGCAGTCTAAAAAAAATATGAATAGCCTGGCTGCAAATGGCACCAGAGAACACATAGGACGAACAAGAAAACCGAGATGATCTAACAACCAAAAGTTTAATGTACACACCGAGTAAATGCTCGCTGACAAGCAATAGACTGAACATACACGAAAAGGAGAAGCAAAAATTCATGTGCGTTTCCTGACAGGAAATGCATCCATTTCTAACGGAGGCCGTGCTGACAAGATTAACCCAGCATTTTTATATCTACAGCTTCCGTAATTTCTCTAGGCAGCCGATCTGCACAGAATGCTAGCTTCTTCCTCTACAATGCACGCTCAGATATGGAGAGTGCATTGTAAAGGAAGAAGCTAGCATTCTGTGGAGATCGGCTGCCCAGAGAAATCATGGAAGCTGTAGATGCAAAGACACTGGGAGAATCTTGTGTCAGCATGGCCGCTGTTACACTTTCAGAGATGGATGCGTTTCCTGTTGGGATCAGTATGGACACACATCAGATCTTGCTTCTGCTTTTTGTGTAAATTCGATTTATTGCTTGTCAACCAGCATTTACTCGGCATGTTCAATAAACTTTCATTTGTTTATACACCTCATGATTGTCTTGGTCTCTAGCAGAAAGGTGTTCATTCTTTTTACAGTGAAGCTGTATATGCCTAGGCGAAACACTTGTGGTCCGATCCCAAAAACCCTACTGTAGGGGTATGATCCATTGTTTAAGGGGGTGTGAGCCATTGCATTCGCCTTGCATGATGGACAGAGAAATTTCATGTTGGGTAGACATAGAAATGCTTATGCATTTCAAACATACATTTATCTGCGTATTATTGCAGGGAAGGGACACAGAGGGGGATGGGGTTAAGACAAGATCATGATGTCATTATTATCTCGCAGCAAAGGTGTGGTGAGCCATTGGCTAGACCGATAGTGACGTCGTTTCTCTCTAGCGGCAGAGCGCGCGTGCAGCAGTCTCTCTCCGACTTCCCAATAGGTTCGAAAATGTGTCCCTGTATTTAATTAAATGAAATGTGCAGCCCCGGTGTGTCACTTGGTAACTACAGTGCATAACTGAGTCATAAACATTATGATTAACGCATTACAAAACGCAAGTGCGTAACATAATTCAGAAAGACTTTGATGGGCCCGCTGGATTAACACAATGAAGCACTCATTGCACTTTCCATGATGGTGATCTTGCAAAGTGCAATGTGTGGCATTCCAAATAAACAATGTGATAAACCCAAGCCAAACATGTGCATAACCTCATTAAGAAACACAGACATAACCAATAATATAGAAATACCTCAATAAACCATTGGAATTAACCCAGTGATAAACACCGGGGCCGCACATTTCAGCTTCGCTGGTTTACCGTCTGTACAGGGTGCATGGGCAGTAACTTTTTCTGTTATTGATTGTTAAGTATTGTATAATGTTGTGCCAGTAAAACACGTTGGGCTAGTTGGTGCAATCTATTGGTACTGCTCTTATTGCTGTTTTTTGTCTTAATGTTGTGCCCTTCTTCCTTTTGTAACAACTTTTTTATTCCCCCTTGCATAATACTCCAACCTTGCAGCCTGCGAGGTATATAAATAAATAAGTACATAAGCACGTCATTCATACATCTGCATACACCTCACACCATTCCTTGCTCAACAAACGTCACTGTGTTGATGTCTCGCAGCGTGCATGTACATTAACTGCCGTTTGCATTTCGGTATGGTTTGTGAACAGTGTAATGCATAAAGATTACATGACATTAAGGTTGTGACCTATGCGGTGCATAAGCAAACCTTGCAAAAGATGACATGTTGGATGTTGAAAATAAGACAAATTGTATATATTGCAGTTACTTTAACAGCATTTAATTGACCACTTGACAAAAACTTCACTTCGCATAGATTCCAACACGTACACTGCATCTGCAGTTTTTTTTTTTTTTGCTTATTAATGTGGTCGTTACTGCATGGCCACATTGCAGATTTGAAAACAAAGTTAAATAGATGTGTTTGTTGCAATATAACAATATGTGTAGATCACTGCGATTGTAACACCAGAACTTGATACAAACATGCACACTATAGGATGCCGACAAATGCTCAGGACAAACTCTAGAATGTTTGCATCCTGATACTTATGAAAGTGAACGGTTTCATTCCATGGCTGTCAATGAGAGGGAGAGAGAAAACTTAATTGTGTTCGTGGAACAAAAACGCATTGATAAGCTTAGAGATATAGTAATTGCTTAACACTCTCGAAATGAATAATTATAGCTTGCTATCGACATTGAATCAGCCTTTCGACAGCAAGAAAAGGAATCAGTTTTTCCAGCTCTGAACATTGAATTCCAGGAAGTGCAAGCAGGCATAAAATTCTGCCACTATAATCTGTTTAGGAATATTAAATTGAAATAAACATTGAGACTTGCATTTGTACTTTCTCTGGCTGAGCAACCTTGTTTGAAATGACTCCCATAAGCATGTCGTAACAATGTTGATCTAATACATGTTAAATGCATGACTAGCTTAAGAAATCTGGATGATTGCTATAAATTACAGCGAAGCAACTATAATGTTTTATAACATTAATAATATAATAATAATATTTATTTCCACAAGACAGGCTAACCGTGAGCGGCGTGCGAGGCTGAGCAGGAAGCCGAATAATTCTACGGCAAGTGCGCCTACCGTCTGCCTAGGATCCTGCATTATGAATAGCGCGTATTGATATGGTCTTCTTGTTAGAAGTTCCGAGTATACTACCAGCGCGAGACACAAAGTGGACGAGAAGCGTGTCTTTTATAATGCTGTGTTACAACGTACAGGTTTATACAAAAGTGACGGTAACTGCTCGAAACATTTGATGCGTCGGCTTTTGCGCCTTTAGAAATGTTTAGAGAGGGCTCCCATATATATATTCGCAGCGCAAGCACGGCGATGGATGAACCAGGCTAGCGCTAAGGTTGAATTTCACAACACTATTTTCATTCCACGTCCAGTAATCACACAGATCATTTGAGGCTTCGTTCAGGGGCACACGCGGGCTTTCGGGTTGGTGCTTCTTGTTGCTTTTGGCGCAAGAATATGGCTAGGAGCAGGCACCACATAAGCGCAATTACGGGCAATATACACGCATCATTTCTCCAGGAGCTGACGCCGAGCACGGGTAGCGCGAGGATCTTGTTGGGCTGACACGAGAACTTCGTGGCAGCCGAATTCCGAATACTGTATAAGCGGTGAGGGTAGCTATATGAACTTGTCGATAGGTCATCTTGTAGATTGTTGTAGCGCAGGCAGAACGAAACGGTCATAGAAGGCAGATAAGACAACACACAGCGCTGAACCACCTGCGAACAGCTGTTTACGTGCGCGATGTCGCACTGAACTACAGAAACCGCCGTCGCGCATTCCAAGACAAATCTTAACTAACGTTTTTAAATTAGTAAACGTACATGTTATTTGCTTCTTATCAAGAGAAGTCAATAATATTATAGTGTCAACGTTTTATTCACTACAATAAAAGAATTATGCAGCGTGTGCCACCAAACCTGGCAGTCAGCAACCCTGGGCGTCGCACCAGTCGCATTGTTGAAATCGCAATCATGTAATGAGCCCTCTAAAAATCGCATTGCGACGCGTGCGACAGCACCAATTTTCGTCGTTGCAGTGGCAGCATGTGAAACAGCCTTCACGGAGGGTAGTGGGGAGAGGGCACGTTCACCGCTCCCGCTGCTCTTCACGCCTGGCCGCGTCACCGAAGCCAAGGCACCCCGTTCCCTCCTTTTTCTTTCTTGGAATCGGGGAGACTCCCTCTCCGCCGCTTGGAGAGAAGCGCTTTTCTCCCGATGCATCTTTGTCTTTCGGCTGAGGAGCTTGCGAGTGGCCGCATCTCAATTGAGCCGGTGAGACCGCCGCACGCCGTCCCCCTGCTGCGCTCGGCCTTCGTGAGCGACTGACCGCCCCCAGGGCCCGAGCGCGGATCCACTCTGGGTGAGCTGAACTCTTATCAGCCTCTTTTGTGGTTCCAACATTGTGCGGTTTATTTCGCCTCAGACGTGCGGAACGCTCCGCCGCTGGGGTTTTGTATTTGTGTTTGCTGTTGTTGTCCAGTTGGTACATGTATCTTAAGGTGAATAAACACCTTAAGTCGAGACTCACCCAGTCCCCCTGGCCTGAACCCGCCGTGGTCTCAACTCACTGCGAACCGCGGGTTACGGGTCACAGCTCTGACTGTTAGGGCTGCTGCGAAAGTGCTCGCGAGCGACTGCTGCTCCGCCGGCGCTGTGCTATCCAGCGAAGGGTCAGGTGCACACGCGTGAACTTGAGTAATACCCCTATAAGTCTTAAGAAAATGGTTAGCCGTATGGACAAAAAAGGGTTCTATTCAGCGCCAGGAAAACTCTCGTAAATATGTCGGTTAACGGACCCGTACCACAGGACTCCGGAAGTTTCAACCACCTGGAGTTCTTTAACGGGCACCTAAATCTAAGTACACGGGTGTTTTCGCATTCCGCCCCCATCGAAATGCGGCCGCCGTTGCCGGGATTCGATCCCGCTACCTCATGCGCAGCAGCCCAACACCATAAAAATGATATTGATCAAAGAGAATACCCATAGGGATACATAGGGCTAAATAGAACATGTATAGGGGTGGCCTGTTAAGAACGGCCAGCTGCAGTGGAAGTTTTGCCACCCAGTTGCGACTATGGCGGCAACATTCCGGGAACGTCGCCGCACACCTCTAGCCACGGCGTGACTAAGTCGACTGTGTGTGAACAACAATACTCGTACGTGCGTCCTCGTCTCTCGGTCGTTGGAGCCGAGTTTGACGAAGTCGCCATTGTAACTAAACTGGCTCGGCGGACCAACTATGGTTACTGAGCCGCGGGAACTTCAACTGACACCCCCTTCCCACGCGCCGACCAAGACGCCAGACAATGGGCGGCCGGCGGGCGCGCTGCAGTTCGGGGAATAAATGCCCCTACGGTGCCTCGTTCTCCCCTACGGTGCCTGGTCAACTCGCCTACGGTGCTTAGACGGCCGTTTCTGTCACCTGGGTATCTGGAGAGGACCGACTGTTTAAAAACCGCTGTTGTGCGGCTGCTCAGGACACTCTCTCTCTCAAGGAGTCATGTTAGACTGATATAAATACTGTAAATAAACCCACATTCCTCGTTCTTGATGAGAAGCAGTCCTTCCCTTCATCAACGTCCTCAGCGTGGATAAGTTGGACGACGGCATGGGCCAGCTACCTTCTAATTCATGCCCGACTCCAATCTTGACAACGGATCACGAGCAATGGGATTGAACCCCCAATCATAACAGGCCCAACTGAAATTTGAGGGTGTTCCAAGTAAAATATGACGTTGGGCTTACTTTAGGATCAGGGGTAGGCCAAGCGAGTTGTCGGGGGTGGGTCAACTTGAAAGCTGGGGGTGCGCCAACTTTAGTTAGGGGTGGCCCAACTGATATTTGGGGGTGGCCGAATCGAACTTTCGAGGTGGGCCAACTGGAAATTTTCGGGTATCCTTACGCATACTTTAACTCCAGTGGAGTTTGCATACTTTTTGAGTGAGAAAGGGGCAATGGGGTGAAGGCACGCAACGGGCAGAAATGACAAATTAGTACTAGGCATTCGTTTCTCGACAGGGCTCACTGGAGTTCACAGAGGGATCGCTGTCTTATGACGAAAAAAACAGTGTGCCTTACCGCTTAAATTATGTTTCCTTTCTTTGAAGATCAACTGCATCAAAATTATGGGCAGCAAAAGTGGCCTTGTTTCAGAAAGTGAAGCAAGAGTAACCTTTGCGGAAAATATTACGCTTGAAACACAAGGGGGTGCGTTAGGAAAAGCTAGACAAACAGAAGTTATTGGCAATGAAACTGACAAAAACGCTACTCACTTGCTGAAATGGCGCGGGATTCAGATTATGAAGAATTAGCTAGCTCAAAAGATTGAAAATACTTTCGGACTCTTGTCATATCCGCTAACTACGGTGTGTACGCGCCGTGTCCTTAGGTGATGCTGGCTGGTAAAAAAACAATAGAAGACAATTACCAGCCCCGCATGTTTGCCTATATTGCTATTATAACATATACGCTACTCGTTTTTAACCGACTTTGCCGGCGTAAAAGTTAGTTGCAGCTAGACTTTATATGGGATATAAAGCACCCTTTGGTTTTGAGTACTTCGAAGTGATCTCGACACTTCAGACAGGATGCTTTCTAGAGGAGACCCGCACGCATTTGCGAAAGTATTCCGTAGGCATCCAGATGTAGACATCCTTAAGCGGGCACTGAACACTGATCCGTGTTTTGTGGTTGCTCTCATGAGTAATGAACCTCACAGTCAGCTGCTTAAAATTTAGTATGTCGCCTAGAAGTACAAAATGGCTGTATCGCTGGTGTTGAAGTCAGAGTGACAGCAGGGACCAGTTCCGAGCAAACAAAAGCACTGCAGCGTCTATTCGCGTTGGTTTATACCAGTCACAGGAAAGGGTACCCAAGTTCTGAGCGTGCGCGCCGCAGGTGCTGCACGCATCACATCGCTTATCTATACGACACATCTCCCTTTCTTGAACTGACCAACTTGAAACCACGTTAAAGTTCCACTCATATTTCGCAACACTGTTCAGCCATGAAAAAGAACAGTTTGTTAACACAATCACAACGTTTAGAGTTCCATCACGGAACCTGTACAAAGTTCTCGTCATACCCCAATCGCCGTGGTTCTCTTTTCTCGCTGGGATCTTCTTGGCGCTGGTGTCGGTGCCGAGGGTGCAGTGGTGGTTGCGCTTGCAGCACATGGTTGTACCTGGAGTCCTCTGGCATGTCATCACTAGGTGCAATGACAAACGGCTCAGCCGTCGCCCTGAGATGTTACCAGGGTGTCTACCAACCGGGAAAACCGGGAATTCTCAGGGATTTTGAGTAGTCTGGAAAAACTCAGGGAAAATTCAGGGAATTTGTGCTTCTATCAGGGAAAATTAGCTGTAAATTTGTTGAAAGCGAACGAACGTTGTGGTATTGCTAGCTCGAGTAACAGACAGCAATCGCAACGAATCGTCTTTGACGGCCTTTCATCGGCTGGAGGAGTTGCCAATGTACAGTCAGCGGCCGACTTTCGGAAGTCCCGATAATTTATACGGTTTTGCGGCACCACCGCGTACCCCATAGAATCACTGTATCAGAACGTCTGAATATCGCACGCAAGAACCCTTCGCCGTCCGACTTTCTGGACTTTTTTCCGTGACCGCAGGTCCGAAACGGCATTAATCGAATCCACCACCACTGCATTTGTGAGTACCTCACCACCTCGAACTGGCACTCTCGCACGCAGATCCGCTGGAAGCCGTAGCCACCACTGCGGCAGCGCTAGATCTAACTGCTTAGACGTTCGCTATTAAGCTTCTTGCCGTTGGGCGCCGTGGATTTGTTAAGTGAATTCGCCGCTGTCAGCAAATGCATCGACTCCGCCTTTGTGGTCCTCGCGATTGGCTTCGAAGGTCGGAAAGCACTGCGCGCTAATAATGCCAGTTCCTGAAAGTCAGCTTCCCCCCTTTACAGAAATTTTACTTGGGGAAGCTTACGGAAAAGTATTGCGGTGAAACATAACAAGCGTGAGAAGGGGCAATTGCCACGGGACACAGTATGTATTTCTTAATTATACACACGTGCACCCAGTATCTCCTGTCGTAGTACGAGCACCAATATGCCTAATAAGTGTACCGGCAAAATTTCAGAACTCTTTCGAATGTGCCTGTGGCGGTTTGAGCCCTTAAAGGCAGTAAAAGGCGCATTCACTTTTTCCAACTGGCCGATTTTTCGGACGTTCTCGCGGCCCCTAGGGACCAAGAAGATGCTTCAAATGGTCCATAGGGCGAACGCGCGACGGAAAGAGGACGAGAACAGACAGGATCTACGCATTGAGGAATGAACAGGACAGGAAACGTGCGGCGGCAGCTCTGAAGGAGCTTGAGCTCAAAAAACAAAGTTTTGGCTGACGCCGAGATGCAAGTGTCCCTCATCCAAACCAAAATAAACTCTTTAAAGCAGTGAAGCACAACACTGAGGCGTCGTACCCGGGCTGAGAGTATGTCAGAACAGTTGAGGTTGACTAAGGAGCTGTTGCGAGAGAATCTCAATTATAACAAAGTTTAGGCCTCATACTACTGAGTTTGTTATCAGTTGATAAAAATTGCTCATACTCTAAAATACTTGCTTCTGTATTCACCTCCTTTTTATAGGTATTTGAGAATGTCTGACTTGATTTGCAATTTCTTTCGAAGACATTTTATTTGCTGCGCATTTTACTAACCCCTCCTTTCTATTCTCTTTTTAAATGAAATAAACACTACTCCTTAGTATTCAAACTAGATTAAGTGGTTTTTCTTTTAAATTTCACATGCTTACTAGAGAGCGACAGCATCGGGTGACATGGTTTCCTGTCTTCACAAAAACATAGTTCGGCGTCGCTCAGGGAAACTTGCAAAGGCACTCAGGAAAAACCTGGAAAACTCAGGGAATTTGCAAATGTCAACTTGGTAGACACCCTGGATGTTGTCGGTTGCGTCGCAAAACACTTGTATCTTCGGTGACAACCTGGTATGACCTTGGTAGATCCGTAGCTTTGAGAACCCTGGATTTTGGCGACCAAGAGTCTCCTCGTACTCTGACAACCTGGCCTCCTTGAAGCTGGGGAAGACTATGTGTCGGGGATCGGTACTGTTTATGCTTTTTTACCGACTTGCGTGGAGCTTGGTTCAAGTCTGGAAGAGGTGTCTGAAGTCGCCGGCCCTGAAGTAACTCTCCGTGTGACTGACCGTCTTCTAGCGGACTGCTTCAGTAACTAAGCAATCCAAGCCAGAAATCCTCGTTCATTTCACTAGTCGTTATAATTCTCTTTACTATTTGGGCATCTTTTACCGCGAGGTCATTCGAGTGAGGAAACCTCGGGCTGGACGTGACGTGCTTAAAGTTGTACTTCTTTATAAACAATGCAAACTCGCGACTTCCAAACTGTCGTCCATTGTCTGTGCAGACTACGATAGGTAATCCATACCTTGCGAACACAGCACTGAGCTTCCTTATAACAGCGACCGTCGTTGTGTCCTGTAAAAGTTCTACTTCTGGAAAGTTTGATAGCGCATCAAAGACAAAGAGGTATGATTTTCCAGCCCACTGAAATATATCTACGCCTACTTGGTACCATGCATGTTCAGGCTCTTGGCGATCCATGAGCGGCTCACTTTGTTGTCGATATGCATACTTCTGACAAACTGCGCATCTCTTGATGGGGGCTTCGATGTCAGCGCGAAGGCCAGGCCAAAATAGGAAACGTACGCGCTCGAGATATGCATTTATTTATTCCTCAGTGGCCTTCGTGAATTTTTCGAAGTAGCTCAGGGCGCCTGCTTGACGGTATCACAGCTTTTAGCAACACACCGCTCACAACCATTTTCGAAGGGCTCTAGTATTCCAAGGACTGGATGATTACTTTGTAAGGAATGACGGACTTGTCTCAAGTAGGCGTCCTTACTAGTTTGTGCTGCCAAACGCTTCAAAGTTGCTTCGTTGACAAGTGATGAATTACAGCATGAAATTCCACGCCATCGTCGGCGTTGCCCTACTCAGGGTTTTCGACGCTCGCTCGAGACAGCATGTCAGCGCAACCAAGCATTTCCCTGAAACAAAGTGACGCTTGTAGTGGTATCTAAGCAAATAAAGGAGTATCGCTGCAATCTGGGCGGCATCTCTCCAATCGGCTTTCAAGAGATTGCGATTAATGGCCGATGGTCTGTCTCAAGGACAACATTGCGTTCGTACACAAAATGATGAAGCTTTTCGCATCTGAAGACGACAGCCATCGCCTCATTTTCCATCTGGGAGCATCTTCTTTGTGCTTCAGTTAGGACGCGTGAAGCATAAGCATTGGGTTTCCACGTAACGTTGCCAGAGAGCTGAACCTATACCATATTGAGAGGCCTCCGATGCTATCTTCGTAATCCTTCGTAAAAGGCGTTTACAGGTTTCTGTTCTTTTTGTGGGTTACTCTGGGTAGACTATGATGCTGGATGTGCAACTATAAATCTGCGCGGTTGAGTCTCTGCATGCGTTTACTCATGAAACCTTGCAAAATTTTGGGGAGATATGATAGAGTTAAGTGGCATGGGCAGAGGAAGTAGGCGACTAATCATACGCTGGAGAACCATGCTGTCCTGCCCTGAATGCCTGGCCCGGACCTAATTCTTTCTAAGGAGAAGATTCATCCAAATAAGGAATGCATCAACTAGGCGAAGAGATACAGGGTCTGGATTAATCGCCACTGTTAGCGGGTTAGCTGAAGTGTGGTATGAATGTGCAGGTGTGGCGTTTAAAATGAGTGACTAAATGTCCCGTGCTTCATTTGCCCCAGTCAATATATGTAGAAGCATATTGACGTAATAGTTCTGCGGAAACCCGCAAGGTGGAGAGAAGTGATTAGAAGAATATAGAATCATAGCTTGGCTAGCCGTTGCCGTTCAGGATCAACATATGGGCGCTTCGTACGGTGCATTAGTTTTTTTGGGAGGCGGCAGTACATAACGGTGGGCAGTCACTATATATTTAAGCTGTTGTGTAGCACGAGTGCCTAACGTAGACCGCTGGATCTTCTAGAAAGGTAGCCTTGGATTGGTCTGCGATAGGATAGGATAGATAAACTTTATTAAAAGAATAATCAAAATAATCGCTAATGGTCGGGGTCCCTAGTCCAAGGCTCCGCTGCCCCGCAGGGGCGTCTGCGACAGCAGGCGTTTGGTGCGTTGCGACACCACCTACCCGAGCACACGAGGGTTGGACCCTCCCGCGTGTAGCCGTGCGCGGCTTAGCCATGTCCGGGGAAAGGGGGATCTAGGGGGTTGAGCCGATGCCGGGTGTTCGGACCTTTAAGGCCCCCCGGCGGAGGCAACACACCTCTTTGGCCTCTGCTTCACGTAGACGGCACCCCCGGACTGACCCATCCGGGGGAAATCGGTAGTTGCCTTTTCCTGTCTCTCTCTCCCTACAACCTTCGTCCTTCCCTTACTTTCCACATTTCCTGTCTTCTTCTGGCTTCCCCTTTGCTTCCAATTTTTCCAGGCAGCAAGGGTTAACCTTGTGTGAATAGCCAACCTAGGTTATTTAATATTTGGTTATGGCGGTAATGTACAGCTGGCGTTTGCAGGCCGTGTTCCACAGGTCCTGCAGCGTCCCCTTGTAGGACTCTACGGTGGGTGGCTGGCGTTACTGCCAAAATCTCGCATATCTTTATGGCTAGCTCCTTCCCCCCACTCCCTGATCGACGTCAGAAAAGAGGGCACACCGATGAAGTATTCCATTTTTTTTGTTCGGCAAGAAGAATCTTTCCCTCGTTTCCACGTGATCCATTCTGAAAAACCAGCTAAACCAATGCGAACAATCTCACCATTTCTTGTATCGAAGTCTCTTACCGAATTTTTTGGTCCAGGTTACAAGGCGTCGAGGATGGCTAGCGGTGACCTCCTCTTGGGGCTCCGCGATCAGAAGCAATTTGGGAAACTGCCTAAACTGGTATCATTTGGGGAGACCCAAGTAGTAGTAACCCCGCACCGCACGATGAATACCACCCGCGGCGTTGTCTCGGACGATGATTTGCTGGAGCTCACTGAGAATGAACTCTTGGAGGGCTTTAGTGAACAGAATGTTATAAATGTCAAAGTAATTAAGATGAGGCGAGATGCCAAAGAAATCCAAACCAAACAATTGATAATCACCTTCGGTTCGAGTGTCCTGCCCGAGTCAATCGAGGCAGCGTACATCAAGCTCCGTGTTAGGCCACATGTGCTCAACCCCCTCAGATGTTTCGAGTGCCAACGTTTCGGCCACAGTTCGCAGAGCTGCCGAGGACGCCAAACCTATGCGAAATGCAGTGTCCATGAACATACCTCTGCAGCTTGGGAGAACACTCTGCATTGTGTAGAGTGTGATGGGGAGCACGCCGCGTACTCGCGGTCGTGCCCATCCTGGAAAAAAGAAAAGGAAATTGTTACAATCAAAGTCAAGGAAAACATAACTTTCAAGGAGGCACGCAGGCGGGTTTCATACCTGCCCAAGAACACCTTTGCCGATTTGACGCGTCAGTGGGCAGTGACACAACGGCTTCCGGCGGCTGTCTGACCCACAAGCAGTGAGTCGGCAGTTACGCCACTTGCCCCCGCGGTGGTTGCAGCTAGCGCTGCTCTGCCAACCCAGAAGAAGGGGCCATCCACCTCCGGGTAGGTGGCTTCGAAGGTCCCGTCTAACGTGCTGAGGCCTTCACGTCCAACAAAGCGCTCGGAAGAGCGCGTGTCCATCGCCTCTTGCGAGGCGATGGACACAAAGACTAGCCAGACGGCGCCACCAGCGCCTAAGGAGCGGCGAGCATCTCTCGACCGCTTAAATAAAGACAAAACTCCCGTCACGGCGCCTGCAAAGGGCCCGTGAACAAATATCACTCCCTTAAGCACACAGCACCAAACACATTTATTATAATGGAGACACAAATATTACAGTGGAATGTACGAGGAGTTGTACATAACCTCGACGGCATTAAAGAACTACTATACAAACACAATCTCAAGTTGATGTGTGTTCAAAAGACACGTCTAAAACGCACGCTAACAAAAACCATTTTCCGCAAGGACCGTATTGAGGCTAACACCTCGTCCGGCGGTGTAGCAATCCTTGCAGACAAGTCCGTAGCTTGTCGCCAGGTAGCGTTACAGACACCCCTCGAGGTAGTGTCAATTAGAGGGATTATTTTCGATAACTTGGTAACTGTCTGTTCCATATATATACCTCCAAGCTATCACCTCCAAAAAAACCGATTTCTATACCCTCATAAATCAGCTGCCGGAACCCTACATACTTGTGGGTGATTTGAACGCCCACAACACGTTGTGGGGAGAAGCGCGTTGCGATGAAAGAGGGCGATGCATTGAAAATTTTATCCTTACATCAGGTGCCTGCCTGTTTAATAAGGAGCCAAAATACTACAGCATCCAACAGAATTCTTATTCATCCATAGACGTAACAATAGGCTCTGCTTCTCTTCTGCCTCATCTGGAATGGAACGTGATCAATAATCGTTTTGGAAGCGACCACTTCTCTATAACAATAAACTTAATAACGCAGCTTGGAAACCTTCCCCGTCTTCCCATTTGGAGTTTAGCATCAGCTGACTGGGAGCATTTTAAAGAATCAACTCATTTATCACCTGATTTTATAAACAATTTTAGTATAGATGATGCTGTCGCATATTTCACCGCTTTTATTATTGATGCTGCTGAAAAGTTCATCCCGTAAACAAATGGTGGTTCACATAAAAGACGTGTTCCCTGGTGGAATGAAAACTGTAGAGATGCGCGAAAGAGGCAGAATAAGGCACGGGGCATATTACGCAGATTGCCGACTACAGAAAATCTTATTGAATTTAAACACACAAAATCGCAGGGAAGGCGGATACGATGTCAGGCGAAGAGAGAAAGCTGGGCGAGGTTCATTTCAGGTATAACTTCGTACACACAGGTGGCGGAAGTTTGGAATGGCGTAAGGAAGGTAAAAGGGTAGCAAATAAATATGTGGCCTTTGGTGAACGATCAAGGGAATACCTTAGAAGAACAGGCAGACACCCTAGGGGAGCACTTTGAGTATGTGTCAAGCTCAATCCACTACTCAAAATCCTTCAAGTACAGACAAATAGAAGAGCGTAAGGCATTTGAGCGGAAATCCCCACAAAACGCACCATACAACCGTCCTTTCTGCATTGCCGAGCTGAGGGCTGCCTTGATCGTATGCAACAGCTCTGCACCGGGACCTGATAAAATAATGTACGACATGATTAAGAACGTACACACTGACACAGAACTATTTGGGCTGTTGGATATCTTGCAGCTGTATGGAAAGAAGCGATCGTGGTCCCTGTTTTGAAGCAAGGTAAAGGTCCTTCGTCAGCGGCAAGCTACCGCCCGGTAGCTCTCACGAGTTGCCTTTGTAAGCTGTTTGAGAAAATGATTAACCAGCGACTCATACATATCCTTGAAATGAACAAAATACTTGATACCTACCAGTGTGGCTTCAGAGAGGGTCGGTCCACAACCGACTATCTCGTGCTCATTGAGGGGAATATTCGTGACGCGTTTGTACACAAACAGTTTTACTTATCGATATTCCTCGATATGGAGAAGGCGGTACGGGATCTTGCGAGACTTGTCGGGAATGTTCATCCGTGGCAATATGCTAAACATGATAGAAAGTTATCTGTCCAATCGTACTTTCCGCGTGAAAGTCGGGAATGTACTCTCACGTCCATTTATACAAGAAACTGGTGTACCCCAGGGAGGTGTGCTTAGTTGCACACTATTTGTAGTTAAGATAAACACACTCCGTGCTTGATTCATCATCACCATCAGCCTGGTCACGCCCACTGCAGGGCAAAGGCCTCTCCCATACTTGTCCAACTACCCCGGTGATGTACTAATTGTGGCCATGTTGTCCCTGCAAACTTCTTAATCTCATCCGCCCACCTAACTTTCTGCCGCCCCCTGCTACACTTCCCTTCCCTTGGAATCCAGACCGTAACCCTTAATGAGCATCGGTTATCTTCCCTCTTCATTACATGTCCTGCCCATGCCCATTTCTTTTTCTTGATTTCAACTAAGATGTCATTAACTCGCGTTTGTTCCCTCAACCAATCTGCTCTTTTCTTATCCCTTAATGTTACACCTATCATTCCTCTTTCCATAGCTCGTTGCGTCGTTCTCAGTTTCAGTAGAACCCTTTTTATAAGCCTCCAGGTTTCTGCCCCGTACGTGAGTACTGGTAAGACACCGCTGTTGTATACTTTTCTCTTGAGGGATAATGGCAACCTGCTGTTCACGATCTGCGAATGCCGGCCAAACGCACCCCAGCCCATTCTTATTCTTCTGATTATTTCAGTCTCATGACCCGGATCCGCACTCACTACCTATCCTAAGTAGATGTATTGCCTTACCACTTCCAGTGCCTCGCTACCTATCGTAAACAGCTGTTCTTTTCCGAGACTGTTAAACATTACTTTAGTTTTCTGCAGATTAATTTTTAGACCCACCCTTCGGCTTTGCCTCTCCAGGTCAGTGAGCATGCATTGCAATTGGTCCTATGAGTTACTAAGCAAGGCACTATCATCAGCGAATCTGAAGTTACTAAGGTATTCTCCATGAACTCTTATCCCCAATCCTTCCCAGTCCAGGTCTCTGAATACCTCCTGTAAACACGCGGTGAATAGCATTGGAGAGATCGTATCTCCCTGCCTGATGCCTTTCTTCATTGGTATTTTGTTGCTTTCTTTATGGAGGACTACGGTGGCTGTGGAGCCGCTATAGATATATTTCAGTATTTTTACATACGGCTCGTCTACACCCTGATTCCGTAATACCTCCATGACTGCTGAGGTTTCGACTGAATCAAGCGCTTTCTCGTAATCAATGAAAGCTATATATAAGGGTTGGTTATATTCCGCACATTTCTCTATCACCTTATTGATAGTGTGAATATGGTCTATTGTTGAGTAGCCTTTCCGGAACCCTGCCTGATCCTTTGGTTGACAGAAGTCTAAGGTGCTCCTGATTCTATTTGCGATTACCTTAGTAAATACTTTGTAGGGAACGGACAGTAAGCTGATCGGTCTATAATTTTTCAAGTCTTTGGAGTCTCCTTTCTTATGGATCAGGATTATGTTAGCGTTCTTCCAAGATTCCGGTACGCTCGAAGTCATGAGGCATTCCGTATACAGGGTGGCTAGTTTTTCTAGAACAATCTGCCCACCTTCCTTTCAACAAATCTCCTTCAACAATCCTTCAATCTTTGAACAAATCTGCTGTTACCCGATCCTCCCCAGCTGCCTTCCCCCTTTGCATAGCTCCCAAGGCTTTCTTTACTTCTTCCGGCGTTAGTTGTGAAATTTCAAATTCCTCTAGATTATTCTCTCTTCCATTATCGTCGTAGGTGCCCTGGTACTGTATAAATCTCTATAGAACTCCTCAGCCACTTGAACGATCTCATCCATATTAGTAATGATATTGCCGGCTTTGTCTCTTAACGCATACATCTGATTCTTGCCTATTCCTAGTTTCCTTTTCACTGCTTTTAGGCTTCCTCCGTTCCTGAGAGCATGTTCAATTCTATCCATATTATACTTCCTTATGTAAGCTGTCTTATGCTTGTTGAGTAACTTCGAAAGTTCTGCCAGTTCTATTCTAGCTGTAGGGTTAGGGGCTTTCATACATCGGCGTTTCTTGATCAGATCTTTCATCTCCTCCGATAGCTTATTGGTATCCTGTCTAACGGAGCTGCCACCGACTTCTATTGCAGACTCCTTAATGATGCCCATAAGATTGTCGTTCATTGCTTCAACACTAAGGTCCTCTTCCTGTGTTAAAGCCGAATACCTGTTCTGTAGCTTGATCCGGAATTCCTCTATTTTGCCTCTTACCGCTAACTCATTGATCGGCTTCTTATGTACCAGTTTCTTCCGTTCCCTCCTCAAGTCTAGGCTAATTCGAGTTCTTACCATCCTATGGTCACTGCAGCACACCTTGCCGAGCATGTCCACATCTTCTATAATGCCAGGGTTAGCGCAGAGTATAAAGTCTATTACATTTCTAGTCTGGTCATTCGGGCTCCTCAACGTCCACTTTCGCTATCCCGCTTGCGGAAGAAGGTATTCATTATCCGCATATTATTCTGTTCCGCAAACTCTACTAATAACTCTCCCCTGCTATTCCTAGCGCCTATGCCATATTCCCCCACTGCCTTGTCTCCAGCCTGCTTCTTACCAACCTTGGCATGAAGTGGCCCATCAGTACAGTGTATTTTGTTTTGACCTTACCCATCGCCGATTCCATCTCTTCGTAGAAGCTTTCGACTTCCTGGTCATCATGACTGGATGTAGGGGCGTAGACCTGTACAACCTTCATTTTGTACCTCTTATTAAGCTTCACAACAAGACCTGCCACCCTCTCGTTAATGCTATAGAATTCCGGTACGTTACCAGCTATATTCTTATTAATCAGGAATCCGACTCCGAGTTCTCGCTTCTCCGCTAAGCCCTGGTAGCACAGGACGTGCCCGCTTTTTAGCACTGTATATGCTTCATTTGTCCTCCTAACTTCGCTGAGTCCTATTATATCCTATTTACTGCCCTCTAATTCCTCCACTAGCACTGCTAGACTCGCCTCACTAGATAACGTTCTAGCGTTAAATGTTGCCAGGTTCAGATTCCAATGGTGGCCTGTCCGGATATGTGTAGGTTCCTGTAAGTGCCTGTCTGGAGCCTACGCCAGGCAGCGGCATCCTCTGTCTTTAGAGTTCGATGGGGTGATTGATATTGTAACGTGGTGGTGACGTTGAAGAACACAGTAGCAATACTGTGAAAGACAAAACTAACTTTAATTGCGCGAACCTGTGCCCACAAAAACAGGCTACACTTATAGCACAACGACAGCGGCGAACACGGTCGGCGATCGTTGAAAATTTGATGAGCGGGTCAAGCGCGTCGGCTTTTATACATCAGTCGTAGAATGTTCCAGAGTAATCGCTGGGACCCGCGTGCCTTCCACAAAGTTCTACATTATTCGCGTCGCGCACATATGAAATCAGATTACACTAGGTTCGGTCACAGACAGTGGATGGAACCATCGATAACGTTCCGGAAACTTCCGATACATGCAGGTGCGTACTGCACTGTGCGATAACATTTGTTAGGCGGTGAAACGTGTCGCCCGATATAGACAAATACACGTCTCAATACCCCCCTCTTAAAAAGCATGGACCCGATGCTGCACACAAACGAAAGTAATAAAGAAGCACTCGTAGCAAAGAAAACAACAAAATAAGGAAAGGTCGTCAGCGTCCGTAAAAAGGTTTCAGACGCACCACGTGGACCACTTCAGATCGTGCGCGGCGCCGCTGTGAATGTGAAGTGCCGTCTGGCACGACCTCAAAGTCCAGTGCGCCAATGCGTCGGATGACCTTGTAGGGTCCGAAATAGCGTCGCAGTAGTTTTTCACTGAGTCCTCGTCGGCGTATCGGGGTCCATACCAAAGCACGGTCGCCGGGTTGGTACTCGACGAAGCGTCGTCGGAGGTTGTAGTGTCGGCTGTCGGTCCGCTGCTGGTTCTTTATCCGCAGGCGGGCGAGCTGTCGCGCTTCTTCGATGCGCTGGAGATAGGTATGGGCGCCAAGATTCTCCTCGTGAGTAACGTGCGGCAGCATGGCGTCGAGCGTCGTCGTCGGGTTCCTGCCGTAAACCAGATAGAACGGCGTGATCTGTGTTGTTTCTTGCACCGCCGTGTTGTAAGCGAATGTTACGTACGGCAAGATGGCATCCCAGGTCTTGTGTTCGACGTCGACGTACATTGCTAGCGTGTCGGGGAGGGTCTTATTCAGCCGCTCCGTAAAACCATTCGTCTGTGGCTGGTAGGCCGTTGTCCTCCTGTGCCTTGTCTGAATCTATTGTAGAATGGCTTGGGTGAGCTCCGCTGTAAAGGCCGTTCCTCTGTCGGTGATGAGGACTTCTGGGGCGCCATGTCGCAGCAGGATGTTTTCGAAAAAGAATTTCGCCACTTCGGCGGCGCTACCTTTCCGCAGTGCTTTAGTTTCAGCGAAGCGGGTGAGGCAGTCCGTCGCCACGACGATCCATTTATTTCCGGTTGTTGACGAAGGAAAGGGCCCCAACAAGTCCATCCCGATCTGCTGGAATGGTCTGCAAGGGGGCTCGATTGGCTGTAGTAATCCGGCTGGCCTTGTCGGTGGTGTCTTGCGTCGCTGACAGTCTCGGCATGTTCTGAGATAACGGGTGACGTCGGCGGTCAGGCGCGGCCAATAATACCTGTCCTGTATGCTGGATAGTGTCCGGGAAAATCAGAGGTGTCCAGCGGTCGGATCGTCATGTAGGGCGTGCAATACTTCTGGACGCAGATCTGACGGGACAACAAGAAGGTAGTTGGCGCGCACTGGTGAGAAGTTCTTCTTTACGCGTAGGTTGTTTTGAAGCGAGAACGCATACAATCCTCGCTGAAATGCCTTATGGACAACGTCGGTGAGCCCTTCCAAATACTCGACAAGGCGTTTTAGCTCTGGGTCTGCTCGCTGCTGTTTAGTGAAGTTTTCCGTGCTTATTATTCCAAGGAAGGCGTCGTCGTCCTCGTCATGTTGCGGGGGGGGATCGATGGGGGCGCGTGATAAGCAGTCGGCGTCAGAGTGTATACGTATGGCCTATGCCCCGGAAACGGGTTTACACACTGCCCCAGACAAAATAGAGTTTGTCGTCATTCATGGTGGCAGGTCTATCTTTGGAAAGCAGGAAGAAAAGCAGTCTTTTAAACTGTACATCGGTGACCAACCCATCACACGGAAATCTACTATACGAATACTCGGTATGCACCTAGACGAGAACTGCACAGCGAACACTTGGTTCCAATGCGTTACGAAGACCAGCAAACAAATCCTGCACGCTTTACGCAGAATCTCTACCCGCACCCGTGGAGTAAACGAACGTGAAATGCGGCAGTTCGCTCAAGCTTTTCTTGTTTCCCGTATCATATACGGGCTGCCATATCATGCAGTCAACCGCACACAGATGCACGCACTCGACCGGTTACTTAACGAAGCCAAACGCATTGTAACTGGACTCCCAAAGTACACAAGCCTCGAAGCGCTTAAAAGTTGTAGCAAACTCAACAACCTGTCCGAGATCGTAGACATGCACATCTATACACAAGAGACGAGACTTCGCGCCACAAAAGCCGGGCGACACACACTCATGCTCTTCGGGTATGACGTCCACAAAATGCCCATTTTGCCCAACAATACGCCGCCGTGGGAAATCACGGCTCTCACCGATGGCAGTCCACTTCCTCTCAATATGGACCCTACTCAGCGAATGCGGCGCCTTGCATATACCAAGAGGCATGCCAAGGCTACGAGTTCACTCTCCTTGACTGAACGCATCGTATACACGGACGCTGCACTGCCTGCAGACGACGTTAGTAACACCTGTTATGCGACTGCGTGGTACGACCAGACAAATGAAAATCAGAACCGCCGCCATCATATATCGGCAGAAGCAATGTCCAGCACCCGCGCTGAGCTAATGGCCATCCTAGATTATTTGGAGTGGGCCCTCGCAAATTCGTCTCAAGCTGACCCTGTTCACCATCATGTGTACACAGATTCCCAGGCTGCCCATCGGGCATGTGCTAATGTTATTTACACAGATCCCGTACTGCAGAAGATCCGGCACCAGGCACGCCTGCTCCGCGAATGCGGTCACGATGTTACCATTCACTGGGTCCCTGCGCACTGCGGTATCCCCGGAAACGAGAAGGCTCATAGACTGGCGCGCGCTCATCTCTCTACCGCGCTTGCCAGAGCCTCCGATAATCCTTATCCTCTCCTAGCTACCACACCTGCGGTAGCAGACCCAATGTCAGACAAGCATGCGATCAAACAACTACGTGCCGCCTACCTCGCAGCAGTGGGCAATCCACTCTCTATGCCGTCACTTCCACCGAAGGTTTTCACACGGCGAGAGTCAGTCTTGCTTCGGAGAATCCAGACAAGCACCCTCCTTACTCCTCACTTGTTGAACCGTTTACACAAGGGTGGCACGCCACCACCCGTAAGTGGGTTCTGTTCCATGTGCACATGTCCTGCTGATCTAAACTACCTTTGTTGGGAGTGCCCCCTCTACATCCCACCAAGGCTTCGTGCCCTGGCCACCATACAGCGGGGACCCTGGCCTTGTTCTCTCCGGACTTGGGCTTGCCCGGATACCACGTCTCCGGACCATGCCATCGAGCTCTGGCGAGCACTGCTGCTGTTCCTTCAGGACCTTGCAGCACCACCCGTCGGCGATCGGCTCCGCGACAGCCACAAGCGTCATCCGGTCCTCACTTAGCTGCCTCCAGGACGTTCATTATTAACACGGAGGCAGCCTTACCTTTCCCCTTTTGCATTAACACCCCTCCTCTTTCCACCGCAGCGTCTTCGGCGCATTTTAATGTGGAATAAACGTGGTTTCATTCATTCATTCCGGACTTGTATATTACGGTGACGTCATATTCTTGCAGTCTGAGGCTCCACCGCGCCAGCCGTCCTGAAGGGTCCTTTAAGTTAGCTAGCGAACACAACGCGTGATGGTCGCTGACGACTTTGAATGGTCTGCCATAGAGGTAAGGGCGGAATTTTTCTGTAGCCCAAATGATGGCGAGGTATTCCTTTTCAGTCGTAGAATAATTGCCTTCCGCTTTTGACAGCGACCGGCTAGCATAAGAGATCACCGGTTCAAATCCGTCTTTCCTCTGGACTAGGACGGCACCGAGGTCTAGGCTACTGGCGTCAGTATGGATTTCGGTATCGACGCCCTCGTCGAAGTGTGCAAGTACCGGCGGCGACTGCATGCGTCATTTGAGTTCTTGAAATGCGTCGGCCTGCGGCGTTTCCAACTTGAACTCGACATCACATTTGGTTAGATGTGTTAGCGGCTCCGCGATGCGTGAAAAGTCCTTGACAAAGCGCCTATAGTAGTCACACATGCCAAGGAGTCTGCGCACGGCCTTCTTGTCGATTGGCTGCGGGAACTTTGCGATGGCAGCTGTCTTCTGCGGGTCGGGGCGTACTCCAGGTTTGCTGATGACGTGGCCTAGCAATGGAAGCTCATCGTAAGCGAAGCGGCACTTTTCCGGCTTCAGAGTGAGCCCTGATTACTTGATGGCCTCTAATGCTGTCGCAAGCCGCCTAAGTTGATCGTCAAATTTTTCGGCAAAGACAACGACGTCATCCAAATAAACAAGACACGTCTGCCACTTCAATCCTGCTAACACCGTGTCCATGACGCGCTGAAACGTTGCAGGCGCCGAGCACAGTCCGAATGGCATGACTTTGAACTCGTAGAGGCCGTCTGGCGTGATGAAGGCGGTCTTTTCGCGATCTCTCTCGTAGACTTCTATTTGCCAATAGCCAGACTTGAGGTCCATCGACGAGAAGTATTTAGCGTTGCAGAGCCGATCCAATGCGTCGTCTATTCGTGGGAGGGGGTACACGTCCTTCTTCGTGATCTTGTTCAGTCGACGATAATTGACGCAGAAGCGTAAGGTTCCGTCCTTTTTCTTCACCAAGACTACAGGAGATGCCCATGGGCTTTTCGACGGCTGGATGATGTCGTCGCGCAGCATTTCGTCGACTTGTTGCCTAATATCTTCACGTTCTCCCGTCGAAACTCGGTAAGGGCTCTGGCGGAGTGGTCGAGCGCACTCTTCGGTTATTATACCATGCTTCGCAACTGGTGTTTGTCGAATCCTCGATGACGTCGAAAAGCAGTCTTTGTATCGTCGGAGAAGACTTCTGAACTGTTGCTGCTTACTCATAGGAAGACTTGGATTTACGCCGAAGTCTGGTTTCGGGGACTATGCTCATCGGGGTAGATGCGGCAGAATCCGAGAGGACAAGGCATTGCTGGTTTTCACAATTTCCTCGATGTACGCGATCGTCATGCCCTTGTTGATGTGGTTGAACTCCTGGCTGAAGTTGGTTAGCATAACTTCCGCTTTCCCTCCGTGGAGTCGAGCGATCCCTTTTGCGACGCAAATTTCACGGTTGAGCAGTAGGTGTTGGTCGCCCTCGATGACGCCTTTTACGTCAGCGGGTGTTTCGGTGCCGACGGGATGCTCACTTGATCTTCGAGCACACTCAAGGCGTGGTGACTATGAGAGCTCTCCGGCGGTGTCGCTTGATCTTCCGACAGCGTTATCGATTTTGACTTCAGGTCTACGATTGCGCTGTGTTGGTTCAGGAAGTCCATGCCGAGAATGACGCCTCGTGAACACTGTTGGAGAATAACGAAAGTGGCAGGGTAAGTCCGGTCATGAACGGTAATTCTTGCCGCGCAGATTCCAGTCGGCGTATGAGGTGCCCTCCAGCGGTTCGAATTTGAGGGCCTTTCCATGCAGTTTTAACTTTCTTCAACTGGGCGGCTATATGTCCACTCGTTATAGAGTAATCGGCCACTGTGTCCACTAAGGCGGAAACTGCGTGGCCGTCGAGAAGCACGTCGAGGTCGGTGGTTCTTTGTCTGGCGTTGCAGTTAGGTCTTGGCGTCGGATCACGGCTGCGTCGTGTTGAACTGAAGCTGGAACGTCGCGTCGTCAAGTCGTCTTTCGTCGGTGTAGTCTTGGCTTCCTGACTTCGTCGGTACGGCGGCGTGTCGTTCTTATGTCGTCGAGATGGTCTCTTCGTCGTCTTCGTCGGTGGCGGAGGATCTTCGTCAGTTCGACGAACAGCAACCGCACCTCCATCGGTTGCTGCTTTTAGTTTTCCGGATATGGGCTCGCAGAGCGGCCCCGGGCTGGGCCGGTGTATGGTCGGCGCTGCGGCGACAGGTAGGTGACGGCGAACGGGACGGTCGTCGAGGGCTCCACTGAATGGCGGCGAGGTAGTCGGCGATATCGCGAGGTCGTTCGCCAATGTGTGGTCGCGGCGCGTTAACGGCGAACCCTCGGAGTCCCATTTCCCGGTATGGGCATGGACGGTAGATGTGACCGGCTTCTCCGTAGTGATAGCAAAGCGGACGGTGGTCGGGGGCGCGCCAAACATCAGTCCACCACCACCCCCGCATGGCGGCGGGGGTGGTGGTGGACGACGAAACTCTGTCGTCACTGGGCCGTGCCGTGGGCGAGGAGGGGGTACGTGACGGCGGGCTGCAGCGGCGTATGTCATCCCTTGCGGCTGAGGCTGTGGCGATTCAGGGGCTACTCCGAGTTGTTGTTGGAGCTCCTCACGGACGGCGCCGGCAATTGAAGCCACTTCAGGCTGTGATGAAGGGAACAGCTTTTGTAGCTCCTCCCGCACGACCGCTCGGATAGTCTCGCGCAGGTCGTCGTAGTTTGTCGGCGTAGTTTGTCGAGTTATTGCGGCGGTTGAATTGCCGATTCCGCATTTCCACTGTCCTCTGGAAGCTGGTGGCATCGCGAAGAAACTCGTCGGCGGTCTTCGGTGGGCTCCGTACCTTTCGGGCGAAAATTTCCTCCTTTACACCACGCATCAGTAGGCGGACTTTCTTTTCCTCGGACATTTCCGGGTCAGCGTGGCGGTAGGCGGCTTATTTCTTCTGTAAAAATCGTGTTGGTCTCATTAGGCAGCTGGACTCGGGTTTCTAGTAGTGCTTTGACTCGTTCTCGGCGTACGACGCTTGTAAATGTCAGCAGGAAGCCGCTTCGAAAAAGGACCCAGGTCGTTAAGGTCGCTTCTCGGTTCTCGAACCACGTCCTGGCAGCGTCTTCCAATGCGAAGAAGACATGTCGCAGCTTGTCGTCGCTGTTCCAGCTGTTAAGTGCAGCGACCCTCTCATACGTCTCAATCGAGGTTTCTGGGTCCTCGAATGTTGAATCGCGGAACGTCGCAGGCTCCCTGGGCTGCTGCAGGTCGATGGGGGACGCTGGGGCTGCCATTGGGGTTGCATTCGCCACAATCTTCTTAGTCTTCTCTGGTAGAAGTCCGTGTTCCGGGGGCAACTGTCGAAGATGGCGGCTTGCTCGATTGTCCGGGACTACGTTGGTGTTCTCTTTGTGGTCCGGGCTTGGATCACGGCTTGTCGGGGGCGTCCGGTACATGAACTAAAAGCACCTCTACCACATGTCACGTGGTGGTGACGTTGAAGAACACAGTAGCAATACTGTGAAAGACAAAACCAACTTTTATTGGGCGAACCTGTGCCTACAAAAAGAGGCTACACTTATAGCACAACGATAGCGGCGAACACGGTCGGCGATCGTCGACAATCTGATGAGCGGGTCAAGCGCGTCGGCTTTTATACAACAGTCGTCGAATGTTCCAGAGTAATTGCTGGGACCCGCGTGCCTTCCACAAAGTTCTACATTATTTGCGTCGCGCACAGATGCAATCAGATTACACAAGTTTCGGTCACAGACAACGGATGGAACCATCGATAACGTTCCAGAAACTTCCGATACATGCACGCGCGTACTGCGCTGTGCGATAACATTTGCTAGGCGGTGAAACGTGTCGCCCGATAAAGACAAGTACACGTGCCAAAATAGCAAGCGACTGCCTCGGGGGTAGTTCACGACAACTGAATACTCGAAGTCGACAGGGCCCGGGTCTTCCGCAGCGGGCGTGATGAATACTCGGTTAAGCCCGAATCTTCGAGCTGCTCTGTCGGCCTGCTGGTTACCCGTGATACCAGTGTGGCCTGGCATCTAAATGATGTTTTGGGTGGTGATGTCCTCAGTGTCCTCCTTGAGTATTTGGGCTAGGAAATGTGCACAGGTGTTCCGATTCTTCCCTGTAGGAAGTTGAGGTAGGCCTGCAGGAATTCGTGAGGATCGTCAGTGGTTTGTTCGCGTGTTGCCCTTCGCGGATGGCTAACGGGGTGGCCAGCTCTTCGACTTATACCACTGCCACTGCGCCTTTGTTCTTCGTCCCCGTACCTGGCGTCGTTCGTACTCTCTCTCTCCTCCTGCCGAAGTCCATGTTGCGTGGTATCGGGTAAACGTGGTACCTGTCCTGGAAGTGACGCGCTATCTAGCAGGTTTCTTGGGTTCGTGTTGTTATAGCTTGGAAGTCCAAGGTTTGTAGGACCTGCCACTTCGTGCGAGTCCGCGCAAGTCTTTGTTGTGGTGAGATGTAAAGTTCGTTGAGGGTGTTCTGTAACCCAGCGCCAATAATTTTTCAATAGGTGTACTCATCACCAGGCGAAGAGCGGTCTTGAAAGCTACCCTCAAGAGCGTGTCGGCCTATTACGTCTCGGACTGTGTGAGAGGGTAGTAGGGCAGGCTGTATGCAATTCTACTCGCCACCAGGCTCCTGACCAGTCGAAGGGTGTCCCCTTCCTTCATGCCTCTGTTCTTGAATGTTACGCGGGAGATCATGCGTGATATCGCCTTGACACTGATTTTGAGGAGCGTAAGGGGGTGTATGGCCCGCTGGCTGGACTGTAGCCACATGCCCAGCACCCTGAGCAATGTTTTCTCTGGTGTACCTCAAGTTTTCTTGTTGGTTCTGTGGGGACTATGTCGTTAGGCCGACCTCGCCAGATTGGTAGTTCAGATTTCTCGGGGGAGGATCGTAGTCCCCGTTAGCTTATGTATTCTTGGATGAGGTGAGCTGCAGTTTGCAGCCGCCCTTCTTTTTCAATGAAGGATCCTGTTGTGGTCCAGAGTGTTATGTCGTCTGCGTAGATGGCGTGCCGAAGACCTTCTACGTCCTGGAGGTTTCTTGCGAGGCAGATTATGGCGGCGTTGAAGAGCGTGGGTGAGATGACAGCTACTTGTGGCGTGCCTTTGTTGGGAGGGTGGATATCCCCCACCTTCAGCTCCACGATGCGGTGGCTCAGGAAGCTCTGAACGTACTTGTACGCCCACTCGCCGCAGCTGGTGTTCGTGAGCCCTTCTATGATTCCTTGATGGCTTACATTGATTGCTAGGAGGACGTGTTCGCCACTTCGGGGAGCGTTGCTGAGGACCGCCTGCTTGATTTGGAGTAGTACATCTTGTGTGGACAGCCCTGCGGAGAAGGGTAACATGGTGTCGGGCAGGGGTTGTCTTCTAAGTGTCTTTGTAGTCTCGTGTTTATAATTTTCTCGTACATTTTGCCGAGACAGGACGTGAGCGAGATGGGTCTGAGGTTTTCAATTAGCCAATTTCTTGCCCGGTTTGGCAATCATGATTATTCGTGCATGTTTCCATATCGCCGGCACCGTACCTTGTTCCCACTGTTGGTCGAGAAAGGCTGTGAGCGCTAATGTTCCTTCGTCGGTATGTTCGGGTCTGTGATGAGTGTGAGGTGGCACTGTTCAATTAGTGGTTCTAGCTGGAGGCCCTTCCGATCCTGCCTATGATTACCTGGGGCTGCCCACCTTTGGCTGGCGGGGGGGGGCAGTAGATGTTTAGGACGAAGGCGCTATGTTTCTGGATGCCTTTGTAGACGAGTTCGAGGAGTACGTGTAGTACGTCTTCGTCGTCTGTGGATCTGTGTTGTATGGTGTTGTTTCTGTCTACTAGTGTGGCTATCTTCTCCTTGTCGTCTTGACTTGTGTGGCTTGGCGTCTTGACTTTTCCTATTCCTCGTAGCCATGCAGTGTTGGTCGGGTACCGCGCTCTTGCAGGACTATGACCACCGGTGGTCTTGCGGAATGAGCGATCAATTGTGTCAGCAGTCCTTTTTCCTTCAGTACCCACGGCAGTTCCATTGTCAAATTTCTAAGTTTTCTTCGACTTGCTTCTATGCTCTAGGCATTGTTGGATGTTGTGGTCGGTGATGTTATGATCTGGTGTATTCGATTCGGTTGTGCCACAGATGTGGCCTTGTAGAGGGTCTGTCGTAAGGTCTTTCGTAGCTTTATGGAGGGTAGGTGGTCCTTAAGCTTGCTGTCTACAGTGACTTACATGTGTTTTATTGCTGCCTCTGTGCATTTGTATTACAGTCTGTGTTATTTTTTCCTACTAGGCGCGTGTAGCATCCACGAGGACTTGCACATGGGTGCTTGGTGGCACCGACATGGTTTTGTAGGTCAATGATAACCTGATATGGGCCCATCGCTTGTGATATTTGTGTGAGCTGTGTTACTTGTTGTTTGAGTTGTCTGTTTTCTTGTGTGAGTGTTTGCATCTGTGCGCGCATGCTTGCAAGTTCCTGTTCGAATTTTATAGATGGTGGCGTCTGCGATTTTTTATACGAGGGGGAGGCAAACTGCTGACCAGCTTATTTCGTGTTCTTTGGTGGTAGTCCTCTTGAGTGAGGTCTCCTTGGTCTTCCGTTGGGGATGCTGGGACCCCTTGTCTTTGGGTGCCACTGTGGTTGGTGCTGCCTGCTGCTGTCGCTTGGGCGTCGACTGAGATCGCCGTCTTGGCGACCGGAAGTGAGGCCGGGGACGCGAGCAGGAGCGGGATCTGGTCATCGGGTTGGAACTGGACCGGGATCCGTAGGATCCGTAGAAGTCGAAGTCGGAGTCTTCCCGCTCGGAGCTGAACCACTGCGGGCGAAAGTCAGCCGCTTGGTCGACTGAGTGAGCGGGCGAGGCTGTTCTTGGGTTTAGGGGGTAGTGTTGGAGGCAGGTTTCCATCTTAGGGGAATGCGCTTGAGTTTGTTGTTTCACTCTGTGGTGGCCGTGAGACGGGACCCCCCGCACATGGCGCACTTCGGAACACAAGTGTGTCCGACGTCTGGGTTAAGGTGGTTGCATACGTTGTGCGCATGAACCGTTTGGTTGGGGCAGACGTCTGGTCGGTATCCAGTGGTTCTACAGATGGGACAGAACTTCCTCGTTGGCTGGCAGTCTCGGCAAGGCATCTCCTCACCGTAGAAGTACACAAATCTAGGCTCTTGGGGCCCCTCGATGTGGAGCAGGGCTGTCTGGGATTGTCCGAGCATACGCGCCCGCACGATGCGGACTACTTGTGTGCGGATCCGAAGATTCGGCTTAAGCTCTTTTTCGCCGGGGCCTGCATCGATGCCATGTACGACATCCTTAAGCATACCCTCGGGCGTTGATACGTACAGCTTCACAGGGTGTGATCGTCCCTGGAAGGTGAGACTCATAAGTTTCATAAGGGTGGTCACCGTGCTTTTGTGAGAGGTGCTCACGATGATGATGTTCGAGCTGCGTCGCAGGCGGCTGATAAAGTGGTCCCCTTTGCAGGTTGGCACCCCTCCAGTGGCTTGGACGATAGCCTTGGGTACATGATCGGTCTGTAGTTCTCGAACGATGAGGCCTGGGATCGGCCGGATCCATGATTACATGATTTTCATGTAAGTGCGCGAGAACGGAGGCATGCGTCGGCGAGACCTGCTCCTGGCAGCCCCGTCTTCAGAAATACGTTTCCGGCTCCTTGCTCCTCGCAGGTAACTCGCGACGTGGCTTTCGCAGCGGCGACTGGCGCCTGGGTTAGAGCTAGCCCTAACGGAGTGGTTTTTGATGCCGGGGTTTGCCCCACTGGGTCTTGCTCACCAGTGATTTGTTGTTTTTGCAGGCGGTGCTTCCAGTGAAGGGGCACGACCGTTTGCCACTGGGATTCTTGATTGTGGAGCGGCTCCGAGAGGACGGCCGACGTCCCGGGCAAGGCCTCGTCAGGCAGGGGTCTCGGGTGACTCTCGGATGTAATATCCATGGTTTCAATGGCGATTGGTTGATGGGCAATGGTGCCCGGGTTTCACACTATCGTAGCGTTCCGGGCTGGGCCGCCCCCACAGCTCACCGTCGACGAGAGATCATACTCCTTGTGGATGCCTGGTCGGTCTGCTACAGGTA